>NC_068365.1:4822562-4987562 GCF_020536995.1 Dreissena polymorpha | reverse complement strand
AAGGATAAAAGTGATAATAACTTCAAAGTAACCCCGCTAACAAGGCAAATAAACAAAATCACTTTTAAAGCAAATACACAACCAATGAGTTCTACTTTTTTACCTTGTGGCATTTTAGTAAACATCTAAAAGGGACTTTTTTACAGTTTGTCATTAAATGCTTAATAATGATAAATGCAAACATTGGATCTTAAAAGCTCCATTAAAAACAAGAACAAAAATAAAGAACCAAAAAAGTAACCCTCAAGTGGTCTCGAACCACTGACCCCTGGAATAAAAGTCTATCGTTCAGACCACTCGACCATCCGTGCTCATACAACGAGAGATGTATTTTATACTCTATATAAGCAATCCTCATAGTATGAAAAAAATATAAAGACAGCAACAGAACTCTCCAAATTAATAAATCTTTTAATTTTGTCAATTTACCAAAATGTGAAAAGGTCCCTTTAATGTCTTCAGACTTGCAAATTGAATGAGTTCAATACACTGTCAGATATTATATCATGAATAACTTACATGTTTTGTGGTTGCCTGTTAGCCTGGGGCCAGTAGATTTCAGCCCAGCAAATTCAATTTCAAAAGTTGGTTACAGTTGGGCTAAACAGCAGGGCAACTAGCTTTTTCAAAGCTTGAAACAACTTAATCCAATTAAACATAGAATACATATTGGCGACTGTTGATCAATTAGGCATAGGAAATGATTCAATTCTAGCTCACAACAAGACATGATGCATTAAAAGTCTGTCATGTCGGCAAAATTGTTGCTCAATAATTTAAAGAAAATAAATGAAGTATTAGATACACATTTCACAACATGTACATGATTCTAGGCTTGTTATTCTTTAGCAAGGCAACCAAAATTCTAAAGATGGCTGCCAGTGCAGCAACCATCTGCGAAAAAAGAGAGACATATTGTTGTTGCTTTGTCTAAGTTATCTCTATAACATTAAAATGAGGATAAACAGTGCACCCACATCTCAACCTGTGCTTTGCGACACACTCTTTATAAATTTGAATGGGTTGTGTGCATTTCAAACTTGCGGTAGAAAAAGCTATAACATAATTTTGAAAACTAAGATTATGCAATAGCGAACAACTTCAGTGCTTTCAGCGATTTGATATAATGTTTTATTTGACCGTACGATTATTTAATCTTTAATATAACATATTTTTTATAAATCTTAAACTTGTAAAAATTCCAAAGTATGTATGTTATGTTCAAATACCCGTTATAATATAAAAATGAAGCTTGTACTCTAGTATATATTGTTGGGACGCTTTGGCCATGGTATGTATTACTAGTATGTATTTGTCTATTGTTGAAGATCGTGTACCTTAAACATGATGAACGGGAGGGCTTGTGCGCTTGATATTTCGTTTATGTTAATACACCCAATATTTATAAGACCCATGGCGAACACCTCATAAGTTTAAATTGTACTTGTGAAATCTGATACGGCTTTGGAAAATCCCGGTCTATTGCAATCGATACCCCTGCAAAGCTTGTTTTTGTATATGATAAAATAGGTTTGCAAGTACGTCCTTTAATTTTTGGGCTTGTGGTTTTAAGATTTTGTGAAATGGGAAGAACATATTTGCAATGCCAATTATTTTCAATAAATAACTTAAGTCGGGCAGACATAGCTGATATCTTATTAACTACTTTTATGTATTAAACTTCCGTGTGTAACACAAATGCTTCATATATATTTGTTATTCCAATTTTCGGAACTGCACATACCGATCGTTAAACTGATACTAGATTTGCACACTCTAAAATAAAGAAAAGAAAATTCCCCTACAAGCTGGCCATTATTTACGTTATTGATAATACACTTAAAGTTTTTAGATGTGTATTTATATTCTTTTCCTACGAGACATGGTTTACTGGGATATACACGTAATAGGATGAGTTATTTTATTAAGTGCGATCAGTTATCATTTTCTGTTTGAAACAAGCATCATAAAATCGATTAATTGTATAAAAGAAACACATAACATATTTTTATTATATATATTTATGGTTTTGAATTCATGTTGTATTTTATTATGTTTGTTTTTTAATAATAAAATTGTATATCCTATGTACTGCAAATGACATTAAGTCTCGTCTTATTATTTACCATGTTGTACTTTATATAATCGCCTTTTCCATAAACTCGTTATAAGTATTATGGATATGTGAATAATAAAGCACAAAAATAGAGTACTACATATAAATGGGGGACACACCTTCATATATTGGCAATACACCTCATTCGTTTTCTTATTTCATTCAAATGTGTAAGCCCCCTTAACAGGCCTAGTTTTTTCCCCGCGGATCATATTACAAGCTTAATGTTTACAGCACGCAGCGGTTACATGTTACGAAACTGCAACTAAATTGCATGTTAAAACCCTCTTAAAAATGCAATAATTTATGTCAAGGCCTCAATTTCATTGTGGAAAAGTATACCGTACTTAAGCATGGCCTACGTGCATGTTAGCGCTGAAAATATGACAGTGCGCCGTTAGTTTTCAAACAAACATTTGAATACGTATTGTATCTTTGCAATCAGATACAACGCCCGGGAATGGCGGTCTGATAAAATCAATATCCCAGCCAAGCCTGCTCTACATTAATACATTTTGCATACCAGCAGGCTGAATATAGTTTCTTAATTTTATCCCATTTTCACCGCGACATTGACGGTATAACACGTTGTGGAATATACTTGCTTGTATTCAACACTGTGGAATATACCTGTCACGTGCACGGACTACTTTTTAAATGACGTTATGCGATATACGCTAAAATTAGGTCGATATTGTTTGGGTCATTGATCGAATTTTAAGGTCACCCATTAGAAGAAAATATGCATATTTTGCAGAAAAATATATTATATATATATGACATATTCACCAAAAGAAATTTAGAAATAAAATATAAAATTACACGATTTTTGTTTTATTATTTTTTTTATTTATATTTACTTTACCACTTAATGATTTTTCATAAGAAACAAAGTCGACAAAACTTAAGCTTCAAAATTATACGACCTTCAACCTTTAAATCTAGTCATATGACATAATTTTTCGCCATCCGTATAATGAATCAGCTGATTGATGGCGTCATAAAATGACATACTTATTGCGTCATTTTCCCCATTTTTTGACGATTTATTATAATCGCGACTTATTTCACATGTTTTCTACATGTGCTGTATGTCGACATATCTGAATTGTCAATTGATCACATTTTCCTTATTTCGTGTAATGTGCATTGTTTATAACCAAAGCATATACTTTTGACATTTAACTTACATATAAAGAATGTACAAGCCATACACATATCGCACAGTTCATGAATAATCTGCTATGTTTGCTTTCCTATTTAATTCACGTTAGGCATAGAGCTGTGTAAAGTATAAGATGGTAAAAATAGCACCACACTGGAATTGGGAACGTCCCATTTTGTACACGGGTATTTTCTACTCATTTATCTGTTGTGTACTGGAATGTTTTCCATTCTTTGTGTATTTATATATTAAACTATTTTCTCGTACAATAAGGGCATTTACCATAGATAAATAAAACATTGTGCAAGTTTAAACATAATTATGTTTATATACAGAAATCTGCAAATGCAACCGAGTTTACCAACGGCTATTATTAGATAAACTGCTCCGGTTCATTTGAACAGCAGTAATGTAGAGTACATGACGTAGCGTGTGACGAAGAAGAAAGTTTATCGCGTTCATAAACTCATTTGAATAAAGTGATATAATGGCATAAGGGTCTTTATTTAACTATGCTAAAATAATTATTAAAGACCCTAGATGCAAAATCGTCAATTATTGAGTTAAATGGATTATTAGATGGATTTTAAAGGATAATTAAACTTTAAAGGTAAGATACTAGTTCTTACGTGTTTTGATTTTTGTTTGTACTTTTGTCGTTCCCTGTTCTCGTGGAAATGATTTTAACATGGGCGCCATTGATGCATCGGATCACACACGGCATACCCATAACATTATATAAAAACACGGTGACGTTCTGCGCGTCCTTAAATTCGTCGTCCGAAGTCGGAAAACGTATTGCTCTGTAGATCTATATTATCAAATAAAGTGTCAGTCGCTGCAATTGTCTGTTTACACGTCAAAATTGTCAAGGTCTTCGATAGCTAAAGAAACTTCAGCGTACAGTTTATTTAGTATTGACAGACCTGTACAAAGTCGCGCCAGTCAAAAATCATAAAAAGCGACATTTAAAGTTATGGTAGCCAGAACTAGGTCGTCGATGGTGTACATGTATGTTGACATCGACAGCATTTTGTCAGGAGCAATCGCCGCCATATTGGATTTTGATCATTTTCTTTCGAAAATAAAATAAATTATAGTAAAGTAAAATCTTCTTTTCGCGGTCGTAATGTGTTAAAATTCGCAAACTGCGTAAAATTGAATGTAGGCATATGGTGATATTTTTACTTGTTTTACAGTCTGTGTGTGAATTTTTTAAAGACTATTTTGCGTACCAGAACAAATACATGTATATCACTACGCATGGTTACATTTGATAGATTTTGAGCGCTTTTATGACCGAATTAAAATTATTGTTAAGGTTATTAGATCTATTTATGTTAAATGTCACGTTGAAAAAATCAAATGGGATAAATAGAATACTAGGATTAGCGTTGAATACAGAGAAGTTTATGTTGCTCGGCTCGAACACCGAAAGCACTCGCCAAGGCTCGCGCTTCCGGCGTTCTAAGCCTCGCAACATAAACTTCTCTGTATTCAACGCTAACCTAGTATTCTCTATGTCCATGACAACAGGAAGATAAGTATTCAATGTGTCGAATTTCCAACGACTAACCAAGAGAGTATTAACACTTGAGAACAAACAGGTGCATGCCATGGTGGTTGGATGTGTCATTATGCAAGGATATTTAATACGTGTTTCTTCCGATCATATTATTTTCCTGCCATTGTAAATGTTTTGCAATATGCATTGTATTATACATCAAGCCTTTTCAGACAACTATTTGTATGATCAAGAATAAGGAACATTCATGAACAACAGGCTTTACATTGTAGTTAAGATCTTTAATCCTGTTACTTGCAAACACCTATGCGCCATAGTGTGGTTTTCAGTAGTTATGTGAATCACATTATATTACATGTTAACTTGTATAAACAGCCATTGTATTTAAGTAGGTCATGGTTGTATTGATTGCTGAATATTTGCTTGGAGAGGCTTCTTAAGTTACAGGCGCGATTATGTAAATTATTTATTTAAGTCTAAAATAGTGTTCAGGTGATCATTTTCGTCGTAATTTTAAAGCTTTTTGGTAAAGCGATCAGTTTAAGTGTGGCAATTAGAGCAGGTATAAATGGCAAATTTTTCAATGCATATTTTGCCAAAAATCATGATAAAGGTTTACCTCTGAAAACGTCACGTATCATTGCCTTCGATACGTATATGTAAGGCAAACGTGTAATGGTGTTACGATTACAACCTTTTGGTAATTCATGACACGCAAGGAATTTTGTAAGAATAATGTAATGAAAGTGTTCTTATTTTCTTAACGTAATGTTCAACACATGAATTTGCGGGGTACAGAATTCGCGCTATTTCGATTGCCAATGTGCTCCTGCGGTCTTTATCTTTAATACCCAGTCCATGTGAATAAAAGCTACTTATTTTTAATCAGAACACTCGTTTAACCCTTTCCCTATCAGCAAAGTGGAAATGGCTATGTGCAAACAGCATAAAACCAGAACAGCCTGCGAGTAACTCGCAGTCTGTTCAGGTTTAATGCTGTTTGCTGTTCATCAGTATCTAATGTTTGTAGATGAAGGCTTAAGAACTTGAATCGAGTAAGAAAGGTCTTAAATTAAATATAACTTTCCAAGGGACTACAAATGGGTGAAAATACGTATCTAAGTGGTAAAGGGTTAAATTGAAGCCTATTATGCTTGTGCGATGTACAGGTATACACGTCAGTTCTAATGTTTAGCGGTCCACTTCTTCATCTATGTTCAAATGCGGTCGTGATATTGAACATAATCAGCATCATCATCATCATCATCAGCAGCAGCAGCAGCAGCGGCAGCAGCAGCATCGGCGGCGGTGGCGTGGAGGCGGCGGCGTCGTGGTCGTCGTCGTCATTTTCATCATCATCATCATCATCATTATTTGCATATGATACTTCACGTGTCTGAGCTATATGTGGTTCCATTAGCTGAAATACAAAAATGTTCTGTGAACAGCAGTATTTGGCATACGTACGTGTTTTTTTATGCCCCCGAAGAGTGGCATGTAGTTTTTGAACTGTCCGTCAAGCCGTCTGTCTGTCTGTCTGTCTGTCTGTCCGTCAGTCCGTCCGTCCGTCCGTCCGAACACTTTATCATTGGTCATAACTTTTGCAATATTGAAGACAGAAACTTGATATTTGGCATGCATGTGTATCTCATGGAGCTGCACATTTTTTGTGGTCAAAGGTCAAGGTCATCCTTTAAGGTCAAAGATCAAATATATGGCTTCAAAGCGGCGCAGAAGGGGGCATTGTGTTTCTGACAAACACCTCTCTTGTAAGTAATTCGCTTGCGAACAATTAAGTTTAAGAGCAAGTTTTGCAAGTCGGTCTGCTCTTAACTACCCTAAGAACGATGACCACCGCATCTGCTTGTGCACACTGATTAGCCTGTTTATGCTTCACCACTGGTACACTGCAGACAGTGAGTGTGTGTATGTAATCAATAGTGTTTAACAGCCTGTGCGACGACATTGGCCAGTTTGTCATTGAAATCTGTACATATTGGCTGCGTTCAGGGAAAACGGGCCCTTATGTATGTCCAATAAGTGGTGTCCTGTGCACACTGATTAGCCAGTGCAGTTCGCACAAGCTAATCAAGGACGACACTTTCTGATTTTATGGTGTTTTTCGTTTAAAGACAGTCTCTGGTACTGGGTTGACAATTTATGCATATGCATTAAGCCCTGTTTTCCCAAGAAGCTGCAGTCAGTATACAATACACTAATTGTTTCAGTAATGAAGGAACTGAAACAGCGTAACGGTAAAGATACAGTGTGTTTAAATTATATTTTATTAAGAGGAATTGTCCGAACGTAGTTAATCTACATTTAATAAACATCATGATTTCGGACCTTGTAATCAGTTCCTATCCCAGGTAAATGATAGTTTATAAAATTGTTCGCCGAGTGACTCAGCGTCATATCACCAACAATTTCCTCGGCATCATGCCGAGGCGTGCCGCGGCGTGTCTCGGCGAACAGACACGGCGACTCGGCGACCAGATGGTCGATGCCGAGTCGACTCCGCGAACAATTGATGTCGTCAAACTCCGCGGATCGCGGAATTTGTTGGTTTTGCGTGAGCTGTACTGTATAACCGACTTGACACATTCAATTAGTGTATGATTATACATATACCAGCATTAATATGAATTGACATTTGTGTTCTATCCAGAAAAATATATTGTGTGTATCAACGTACAGACACCAACTGCATGATCAGAAGTGAACTTAAGACGTTGGTTATTATAATTTGTATGCACATTTACAGTAACCAGGTATGTAGCGCGGTGGTCGTATTATAGAGAAACGACATATCATAACGTGTAAAGCGGACCGGTTGTATCATAGAAATACGACTGTCCACAAACGAAAATGCGGAATGGTCGTATCATTCAGATACGACACACCACAGAGTGAATGGAGGGGTGTTCGTATCAATGACAAACGACATATCACAAAGTGAACGGTGGTTAGGTCATATCATTGAGATACGCCTGACCACGAAGTGAACGGTGGTTAGGTCATATCATTGAGATACGCCTGACCACGAAGTGAACGGTGGTTAGGTCATATCATTGAGATACGCCTGACCACGAAGTGAACGGTGGTTAGGTCATATCATTGAGATACGCCTGACCACGAAGTGAACGGTGGTTAGGTCATATCATTGAGATACGCCTGACCACGAAGTGAACGGTGGTAAGGTCATATCATTGAGATACGCCTGACCACGAAGTGAACGGTGGTTAGGTCATATCATTGAGATACGCCTGACCACGAAGTGAACGGTGGTTAGGTCATATCATTGAGATACGCCTGACCACGAAGTGAACGGTGGTAAGGTCATATCATTGAGATACGCCTGACCACGAAGTGAACGGTGGTTAGGTCATATCATTGAGATACGCCTGACCACGAAGTGAACGGTGGTTAGGTCATATCATTGAGATACGCCTGACCACGAAGTGAATTGCGTAGTGGGCGTTTAATGGAGATATTAACGTCCGAAAAGATATATAAGTCTTTGGAATATTTATGCTTGCTAAACATTTGAACGATGAACAGATACACAATCCGGTGTAATTGTTTTCTATAAAACGTATGTTATTCGTTTTATATTTGACATTGAATAAAGACTTAAACAAAAAAAACAAAAAAAAAAACACGCTAGTTCAGAAGTCATGAAATTCTTTTAACCTACCCTCAATTTCGTGTAGTGTAAATAAACGTAATATGCTACATAGTCGATGTGCGTCTCTCATATCAAACTGTATAATATTGAACATTTACATCAAATTTAAATGACATATACAAAGAAAATCCTTTTGATTAACGCCTTTGAATAAGGCGCTTTTATTAATAAATCGAATATTTGTAGGAAGTTTCACTGAATACTGATATTGCTTTAGGTTTCTTTTTGATGCAATAGATAAGCAAATAAGCGCGTTTTTATTAAGTATGTTACCGATTAACATATTTCATTTGTGAAGATATGTTACTACTTTTATACTATGGTGCGTTCATAACTTTAAAATGGGTATGGTGAATTTCGAATTCATTCTAAAGTTGTGAACTTATCAATAAAAACACAGTACTACAATAAGACGTTGTTTGTTTAACAAGTATTTTAACCGGTTTTAACGTCAGCATCGCCTTGAAAAGATTGGATGGTTTCGGTCAAGGTTTATGTCGCCGTTACATTCATAAATGACGTTCGCGGAATGACTCTAGAGCGAATTAAGGTTAAAAATAAAACTTCATACATACATACCTATTTTGAAGACTGCGAATGCAGATTGTGTACATCCCATGTGGGTCCATTGAGCAACTCTATAGCCTCGATCATGCATGTGTAACTACCTCCATACCTACATAGGACCGCGCTTAGAATTTGGTTGTGTACATTTCTATGCTAGACCTTTGTCTTTCTTTTCTTTATGGCTCAAGGATATAAAGCTCATTTCAAATTCATAATAAAAATAAGGAAAATATAAATACGAAGAACTCGTCAAATTAAAAAACACGCGAAAGTGAAACAATCAGTAACTGTTAACGAGGTCGTGTTACAAAATCGTTGCAAAATATTATACAGAAACTCGGTTTTTTTAAGAATATTTAAAGCTTTATTTTCCCTGTAAGGTGCATTGTTCATGTTCAAAGCTTCTGTAATTTGAACCATCAAAATACCACTGGTTTCAAGTCGTGATTTCCGTGTCATGCAGACAAATACTATGACGAATTGGCTAGATTTGCGGGTGAAAAACCTAGTTAAAACAAAACAGAAAAATCAAATAGATGACTTACAATTTAACTCAAATCGGTTTGAAACATTTAAGGGTCGTTGTCTTAATTGCTTAAAGGCATGACAAAAGACTCTTCTCATATGCTTAAATACAATGTTTTTATATATAATGAAAAAATGTTTAAATATGCAAAATGTGCTAGATAAAGAGAATATGTACAAAGCAATTGTCTGATCAGCTCCGTAATTACGCGCATTGATGTATGGGGAAACTAAATAAGCATACAATCAGTCTAACCATCTCCGACAACTGCGAAGGTCAACAGATTCAACAAGAAAGTGATCAAGTTGCTTCCAGAAGTACCACTGACGAGTTTGTCCTAATAATATCAAAGGGGACATTTAGTTTAGCGGGACAAAACTTACCCCTATTTCTTGCCGGAACCAGCTCAATTGAAGTGAAATCAGACATGAAGCCTCTGACATCGATAGCGATACATGGCCTTATGCAACATTCCAGCCGTTGTGTACACACAGGTGTTTGACGACGCAGTGACGACATCAGTTATCTGCAGTATGCCGCTCTATCGGTTTGAAAATAAGTCCGTCGCACGGTAAGTAGATTAACCAAAGGCGCTCGCTTACTGTAAAAGTACCGAAAGTGCATCGTAAAAACCGAAATCGCATTGTTAAAGTGTGTCCCTTATACATTATTTTTAGGTTGAGCCATAAACTGTTTATTAATGTGTTCAAAGTCATGTATTATAATGTGTTTTGATATGTGTCAGATATAGTTGCGGATTTAACAGTTATTAAATTTGAAATAAAAATTAATAAATTAACAATTAGATATTATGAATGTGTGTATACGTGTGAATGTAAATATTATAAACGTATATTTATGAAATGAATATTTTTCGTATAAATGAATAAACGTATTGAAAATCTGAATTTGTTGTATGCTTTGGTCACACTGTTTTGCACAATATAATAAAATACCAGCCACCGACATGAATAATTTATGAATATCACACCTTCAAAATCCGAAGCGAGCACACACTTTCAAAAATATAATTCAATTGATCTCTTAAATTTGGATCGCTTTGTTGAAATTATTTTTCGCGAACCACCATTAATTTTTGCAAACTTTAATGATACAGATTTCTTGTTTAAGAGCATATTACATATACCTTACTAAAATTCAACCAAACAATTACACGTATACATATTTTATACCATTATATTATTGTTTCCATTACGAAGATACCATGTTTGCAAAAAGCAAAACCAAAATTAAAAGAAAAAAAGCGTTTCAATGGTTTATCCCATGCATACAAGAACACAATCAAGATTTTCTTTAAAAGTCACGCTGCAACGAAAAACAGTGATACGTTTAATTTTGCTGTTCGGTTGAATAAAGTGTAAAATACACATTTCTGTGTGTCTGATACAATCGTTAATGTTCTACAACGTAAAACAGTTTCTCTTTTATTACACGTTAAGGTCAATCGTTATACTACGATTTTCATTTACTTGACTATACACGAATATCCTAAGCTGTACAGCTCACCCCAATATCCGCGTCGTCGCTCTGATAAAGGTAAAAGTGCAACATTTCCAGTTCACTGTTTCTACAAAACGTATTTTATTGAAACTAAACACATGTCTTCTGGTCATTTTACAAGTTTATCTTACAAGTTCCATAAATTTGACATGCAAGTTATAAGAGTTAAGCCCATTATTATTTTTTTACTAAAACGTTTGGTTAAGGAATATGTGTAACATCTTCATGTCACTGTTTTTGTATTGAAACTTCGCGCATGTGTGCGGAGTCATTGAGTTTGTTTAATGTTCCATAACGCTAACCTGCAATGTCAAGGAGTTCCAGTTTTGTTCTTAGCAATTTTTCAAAGAAAACGTGCATCATTTTCACATCACCGTTTCTATGAAAGGTATTTAATGGAAACTTAATACGTTTTGGGATCAGTGTGTGAGGTCACAGACCAAGTTCCATAACTCTTACATATAAGTACTTATACATTCTGGTTAAAGTTTGCATGCAAATCTCTAATTTACCACCTATGTTGAAATAAAAGGTTACGTATGTGTTCAGCGTATCTGTAGATAGTTACTGACAATTACGTATACGGGTTGCTATTTAGCAGGATTATGCCCACTTTTGTATTAAAGTCCAGTAAAGGTTTGCTTGCAAGTAGGATTATAGCAAGAAAATTTAATGCAACAATTACCATCGCTGTAAAGACTACCACTATACACTTTGGAATCACCATGCGAGGTCATTCACCAAGACCCATAACTTATACCTGCAATATAGCAGAAATATGCCCCTTTTGTACTTTTAGCTCGAACATTCAGGTAAGCGTTTGCTAAAAACAACTCTATAGAGCTATGTCTACTGGCAATACATGTAATAAAACAGTACATATGTGTTCGGGATCTATATAAACAGTCATTGACCAAGACCTTGAACTGTTACTGTCCGATGAGAATGATTTTCCCCCTTATGTTCTTAGGACAGACAGGTTGAGGTTTGCGTGTAAGTTGAAACTCGCGTGTTTTGCGTCCAACTGTTAACATAACTATGTTGCTACAACCTTTATTGAATGTAAAATTCACACATGGCTTCGAATCATCGTGTGAGGTCACCAAATGCCAAAACTCTAAGCTGTAATTTAGTAGAATTATGCCCTTTATTGAATGTGTGTGTTTGCAGTATTTTCAGCAATGTGTGTGCGTACAACAACTCATAAGTACAACTCACATCTGGACCTAGCATGTGTTGGCATTTTGCATTAGTAGGCTCAGGTCATTGTTGTTCAAAGTAAAAAAAGTGTGCATGCATTACATAACATCAGTCAGGTTGTGGACCTGGCACAGTAATACTTTGTGAAGGCAGTCTATAACATGATCAATGAAATGATTGTTTATTGGGCCAGTGGGATCGAGGTTATTGTAACTGAAAATAGAAAAAAATAGTCGCTCGATTGCGATCCAAAATTGCGTTACAATGTAGGATGGAGGTAGTGTGCTCTACATTTGTGTCAATATATATGACATTCATCTAGTTTCTTTGCATGGTCATATTTTTTGTTTTCATTGTTAAACACTCAGCTTTGAACTTTGCAAATACTTTATAACTGAAAAATAATTAATCAGCTTTAAGTTTACATATACTTTATAGTTGTATCACAATTTCAACTTTCTTTGTGATCATTATATATGGACAATATTAAGGCAAATTTCGAATCTATTTCATTTGCTTCAAAAAGACTAGGTCACCAGGTACAATCTTAAAAAAAGACTTGATACGACTCTAGAAGCTGAATGCATGACTTAATAGTGATACAACTTGGTCAAAATATTGATCACGACAATTTTACCGCTCAGTTTGAAAGGTGCTTAAACAACTAGGCCACCAGGTCGAATCTTTTAAAACACTGTCACATCTTTAGAAGTCATGATTATTAATACATATTGATAAAACTTAGTCAGATTGTTTATGTTGACAATATCTATGCCGAGTTCGAATCTTGGTCACGTATATTGAAAAACTTGGTCACCAGAACAAGTCATGCAAACAACTTTTTACCACTTGTCATAAATTAAGCTTACGAAATATTTCAGACAACTCTTCTTATTTTTTTGATTTAGGATTATTTTGTTACATCCCTTTGAGTGCAATAACATTCAGTTTACTCGTGTCATCTGTGTGTTTTTTTAGTCGAGATTTGATGTTCATGAACCCTTTCACGAACTCAGACAAGCGCTTAAGGGCCATCGTGGCCTTACTTGTTTGTGTGCGTGTGTAGAAAACATAAACTTTCATGTAAACTACTAGTCACATATTTATTGCATGAAAGGAGAAAAAAACAAAATGTTTTGACTTACAACACCTAGTACTTTAAAAAAGTATAATCAAGTTATATTTATAAGAGACAAACTAAATAAGCAGAATTGTCTTCACCGAGTTTCAAACCCGTTGTAAACGCCTGCTGATATTAGCTTTTGAAACGCTATGTAAGTAATACACATAGTTTTCAAACTATCGATCAAAAGCATACACGCTTAATAATTTTAATGATTTTGATTGATGATTATCCACAAACCATCCTATTATATAACATTGATTCATCTCGAAGTGTTATTTTTTTAAATATAATGCATACATGCTCTTTTGAATCTATCTATGTTTTTGTTTTTTTCTCCATACTGTGAACATGTTTTAAAAAGATATTTGTTATTTGATTTTTTTATAAATCAAAAGTGGTCATATTATTTCATTAATGATATGTATAATTAAATATTTTTTCTCTAATAACACTAAGAACATACATTATTTAGTATTATTTGTAATAAACAAGAGGACTTTTTAAACTTGAGCAATCAAGATGTACGAACAGACATAATATTGTTGTATTCTGATTAAAACACGATTGATAGTTTGATAATAATTAAAATAAAGTATTAATCTTGAGTATAATTATTCACGCTTATACATATGTTTATATAAACTAGTTACGAAGATGCTAACGGCAAGGTAAATAACTTTAATCAGTGTATTAATGAATATAGTTTGACAATAGTGAGACATCCCGATAGAGAGCGTATTAATATTATTTTCCAATATTAAAAAACAAATGAAATTTAACTCGTTCTAATAAATATCCAAATACCTATTTCCCATTATACTTATTTCATCAAACAATATTATATATTAAAATTAGCATTAGCAAATGAGCGGTATAGAAAATATTGTACCCCGTGGAGAGTGAGGCCGAAGGCCACCATTACCAACGAATAACGATGTAACCGTCAGTCGTACGCAGAACATGATAAAACGTTTACGAACGGACCCGTACATGTTCCAGAAATACGACGATATTATAAATGAACACCGAGAACTTGGATTTATAGAAGCCGTTGACGAAAACTTAAAGCCAGGCCAACCGGTTCACTACATTCCACATCAGAACAGAACAAAATATTTTATTAGACTTATAATGCACATAAAGCTCATCGTCATAAACATACATATACAATAACAGCATGCGTTTGAAGTAAATATAGTTTTATAATTGCAATATAAATATTACAATATCATGTACCTATGTTTTCTGGCAAGAGAAATATTATAATTGTATACTATATCTACTAATAAATATAAACAGGGTCAGTGCTTGGTTAATAGATATGCTCCTTACGTCTCTGCTTAATTAAATAAAATGGAACAAAGCTCGTGTGAAGTAACAATACAAATCAAAGCGCTGAAGGCACCGAAGTTGTTCGCTGTTGTCGTCCTTGATTAGCTTTTGCGCATTGTATAGTGAGTAATTTCTCAAATTGAAGGATTGCCCATTCTGTAAAACCCCGATACGTACCAAAACTCGCTACAGAGCATTGGTCAACGAAATACTTTCGGATATTGAGAAAGTCAAGAGGAGAGTATTACTGAATGAGACGAGGTTAACCCAGTTCGAGAAAGACATCAAGATGCACTTGATGACTATTTCGAAGGCGACGAACGAAGAGAACTGCGGGCCAAGTTCGGAAGAATGCCTTCCCCTAAATCAGAAGATGAGTTGACCGCTTTCATAAATCAATTTCAGCTTTTGAAACATTTGCAAACAGTGGAAAAAGATTGGAATAAAATAAAAGGACTAGCATTCGGAGACGACAAACAACTAGCTTTGATTAATATCAGACATTTTACAGAATGGTTGTTAGAGGAAAGATCGAGCATGACCGCCCAGAAATCGAAGGTGGCTGAGTGTGAATTAGGGCGATTAAAAACACAATATAGACTGATCATGTTCCAATTAAAGGCAAAAGAACGAGAAATTCAGTTGGACATAAATATTAAGACTCGCATTTGTGAAGCAGAGCATCTTCTGAAAGGGTTTGACAAATACATTGCAAATAATATGGAAACTTGCCTAGATCAATTGGATAAATTGAATCCCAAGACCTGTCTCGGAATTTCAGATGCAGAAAGAGTGATGATCTTGCAGGCCATAAGCTTACCGAAGGTACATTGGTTTAAGTGTCCTAAAGGTAATTTGCATTCGCATAATTAATGAACTAAAATAAAGCACTTGATTCTTGAACGTTAAATTATGTGATATATTTTTCTTTAAGATTAAAAAAGTCATACCTATTAAAAAAGTTTGCTTTTTTAGCGCAGACTTTTATACAAATTGTAATAAATACAGGGAAGCTCTGTCTGTTATCCTTTGTTATCATTGTTTATATGTTAACTTATACGAAATTTAATCATAGGTCACATTTATGCAATTGGAGACTGCGGAGGTACCAGTCAGGAAAGTAAATGCCCCGAATGCGGGTCTTCCATCGGTGGAATGCACTATCGACTACGAGATGGAAACAGACTGGCTGGAGAAATGGACAATGCAGCTGCACCGGCATGGTGTAATGCGGGGTTGCATGGGTTTAACATTCAATAACATTCATTTAACATTCAATATGTGGACTAAGCAAGGGCTCACTGGGTCAACAGGTGATCCGTATGAACTTATATAATATATTTTTAATTTAATGTTTAACAGATAGCTGGAACAAACTATGTTTTATTAAGAAGGTTGAAAACACTTGTGTGTCAAATTATTAATTAGATATGGTAGGAATTTATGGGTTAAAATTTAAGTTAAAGTTTTATTGTGTAATAACAAAACGATTTTATTGTAAGGTGTTTGTTATTACACAATAATACTTTTGAAGATTCTGAGATATTTTAGTTATAGAAGGATCAAAGAAATACGCCGTTTCGCTAATGCACAACTAAATTCTCCGATATTTGTAATTTGTTCAATATTCTTTTCAGATTCAACGCAACAAAAATGACTCGTTTTCCACCTTTATTCGCATATTTGCCTTTGGAGGCATTGACCATTAGTAAAATAATCTATTTTTTAAGATATTTATTCGCAAGGCACATTGCAAAAACATGCGACATCGATGTTCATGTAGAATAGTTGTAGTATTTGCTTCACAATTTCTAGACAAAATTGAATTTCACCCAAATAATTTCAATATTACAGTGAAAAACATAAAATGACAATGCATATGTCAGTTAGCTAAAAAAAAAAAAACTCGACAAGTAGGTAGTGTTGCCTGTCGCCTGATAGCTTATGTGCAATACAAAGGCGATTTTTGTGCAATGCATTCCTTGAGAGTCAATTATTTTATGTGAAGCACTTTTCCACAAAGAGATATATGTAACTATGATATTTCAAATTGATAGCTAAAATTTAATGGTGGAAATAAACAAAGGGCATTAACTCCAAAAGTTGACAAAAGTACCACCTGCATATCGCCTAGTGAGGCGACACGAGATGTTATATTAAACTCGCATCGCCCAAACACTGATTGAATGATTTTTTTTCCGAATTCATGAGCTTGACGTCTAAGTTGTTACAAATTCAAATTTTCACTGTGACAAAACTATAATAAACACGCATATATACAAAATATTTTTAAGAATCTATTATTACATTTGCAAAGTTTTTAAACAATTTGAATAATACGTATACTAAACGGTTTATCCTTTATGATGTTTACTTATGTGATCTCATATATAGTGCAATATATACCGCCTTCTTAGAAAGTTACTAGTGATTTTTAAACGGCTAATCGGTAAGTATACTTTTACACAAAGATATACTTCAAGAACCTACTACCAGGCTTATGAATATTTTGCAAAGTCCCATTTAAATAAGTTTTTGCATATGTTGACCGCATAGTTCATAACGTTAGTACAAATGATATAATACACATGTGCAATATTATACAATGGAATTTCTGTGTACAAATGACATTTATGCATTATACTAATAGTTACGTGGGTACATTATAAAATATTAATTCTATGCATAGTTATAGAAAAAACGGGTAAATTATGAATGCTATTGATTTAAATATATACACATTTAAATTACAGCTTATTTGATGGGCACAGGATCAAAATATAAGATAAAACAATTTGCATGTATACATCAAATAAATTTAAACGCATAATCGTATGCAATGACAGTTCATTGTTCAAATCACACGAAGTCTACATCAATATAATAATAAAAACGGATTTAAACTACACACATTATCACCTTTTATTTTTGAATACATCTATAGAATAAAGGGCTAAGTTGATATTTTCCATAATATATACAATTAAAAATTAGGTCTATACGTCTTAGACACATAATTTCTATACGAGACACACCAATTTAAAAAAAAAAATTAGTGAGCAACATGTATACCATGCACCACGTGCCATTAAAATGCAAATGATTCATAAGTTTATACACTATTGGAAAATTCATGATTCCATGATAATGAGAAACAAATTAATTATCTTAATTTTAGCTCACCTAAGCATAGCCCAGAGGTTTCATATTTAGTAACTAACATCGCACTATAGTCCCTTTCAAAATGATGGTGAATGAATCTAACAATATATGAAATCCTGTAAGATCTTCGCCATGCATTGATTTAAAACTCGATACTCGACAGAACGATGATGGTAACGGGACATCAAGACAGTGGCCCCGTTTCATAAACAATTCTTAAGTTGTTCGTAAGAATTCTGCGATTCTTACGTACGAACGTTCTTACGCCAATTCTTACAAACGTTTCATAAACACGTTCGCAAACTTAAGAATTCTTACGCATCGTACGAACGTTAAACCAGTCTACGTTCTTCAATTGAAGGGTTGAATAGACGTTCCACTATACTTTGGTGCCATCTGTCAGATTAAGTATACGGATATGCGAAAGTCAATAAAGCCTCATGATAACGCATATATTTTATTTTCCTTGTTGATATTCAAATACACTAGATCTGTTATTGGGGTTAAAATCACGTAGAGTAAAATGCTGAAAGTTGTTGTCAGCGTTGGATATATTTTCCCGGATTTACAACGGAATCGATCGAGATGTAGAACATCTTCATAAGTTCATTGAGAAGATGGCATTCCACATCAGGTAAGGTTATTTGCATGACATCGTGATAAAAATCGCATTTGTAAACATTGACATCTATTTTTTGTTTTGGAAGGTCAATAAATGTTAAGACTGGCTAAATTGTAATTTTCTTATAATTTTAAAATGGAACTCTATGGCATTTAAGTTGTAATACTAACTTTGTTTATATGTCAGATGGTAGTATAAGTAAAGATATATGTATGTTTCAGCTTTTTTGTCAAAACTTCACATATGAATACATTTTGTATATTTTAAACCAATAACAGCTGCTTTAAGTATATTAACGCATTTGTGCCTAGCGTCTAGAAAAAAGGCCTTGGCAAACAGCGTAGACCCAGATGAGACGCCGCGTGTTGCGGCGTCTCATCTGGGTCTACGCTGAAAGAAATATTCGAAACATAGAAATAAATATACTAGACATTCCTAACTCGGAAAGAAACTGATCCAATTTAGAAGGATGGGAGAGTCCACTATGCATAAATGGGTTAATGTTTAAATTTGTGTTTATTTTCGTCACTTCTGTTAAGATATTGAACTAAGAAAAATAAATAAACAAAACCCTCTTTAGATAGACTGTTGCTTTTGCTCAATTGGTCATTGTCGGCCCGGGTACTACTTAGATGTACTCCAGGTACTCTTAAGTATACTTAAATGTACCCCGGGTTCGAAAAAGATGCTAACATGTACCCAGCCAATTTAGACTGTACCCGAGTTTTATTTCCGCCAAAAATCAGATATTGTAAAGCCCACAAAAGAATACAAAAACAATATTCTCTTTGAACAAAACCTTCATAAACATGCTTGTTGGAGTAGGTGTGTCAATAATATAGAGGCCATTTTACAGAATACTTACATTAATATGAACACATTTAAAAGAAAAAATAACCGATTATTAAGTGTTAGATTTTGCTGGTACGTTTCAGTATATTTTTCGTACCCGGGGTACATTTAAGTATACTGAAGGGTACCCATGGTACATTAAAGTAGTACCCAAACCGACAATGACAAATAAACGTTACTTACTTGTGTTTGTGTGTTGCAAATTGGACACTACCCTTCTCAAAAAAGTGTGTGAAATGTACGTTTTACGTATGTTTTGCGTGTGTTAAACGTGGCGGTATTGGCACTGCGTTTTTTGTGCGCTTTTTCTTGCCAAGTGAGTTTTTAACAAAAACAAACAAACAAGAAAATGTGCGCTTTTTGTGGATAAATGTGCGCTTTATGTGCGTTAAACGTTGGCTTTTTATAAGTGTGTTCAATGTGCGCTTTTATGTGCGTTAAATGTGCGTTAAACGTGCGCTTTTTATATAAGTGCGTTTTTGACAACCATTTATGTGTGTAAAATGTGCGCTTTTAAGTGCGTTAAATGTGCGCTTTTTGTGAGTTAAATGTGCGCTTTTTTATTTAAAAAGCGCACATTTAACTCACAAAAAGCGCAGTTATAACCCACATAAAAGCGCACATGTGTGTTAAAGTGCGCTTTTATGTGCGTTAAATGTGCGTTAAACGTGCGCTTTTTATAAGTGCGTTTTTGACTGCCATTTATGTGTGTAAAATGTGCGCTTTTAAGTGCGTTAAATGTGCGCTTTTTGTGAGTTAAATGTGCGCTTTTTTATTTTAAAAGCGCACATTTAACTCACGAAAAGCGCAGTTATAACCCACATAAAAGCGCACATGTGTGTTAAATGTGCGCTTTTATGTGCGTTAAATGTGCGCTTTTTAAATAAAAAACGCACGTTAAGCGCAGTTATAACCCACACAAAACGCACAATTTACGCACATGAATGGCAGCAAAAAATGCACTCACAAAAAGCACACATGTGCGTTAAAGGTGCATCTTTTGCCTTAACAGTTGATTCAATTATATGCTGTTAAAAGTTTTTTTTAAATTCAGATATGCAATAAAAACCAATAATTATATAAGCATATATATTTGTGTATTTTAATAATTACAAGATAATTCAATTTTATACTTTAATGTACATAAAATTGATTATACTGTCATGGCCTTTGCGCGATGAGTCTCGTGCATGATCTCATTTGATCAGGTCCTGAAAGATATTTTTTAATGTAAGTGTTGAATATTGCTGTTATGGTAATCTTGTTACTATAAAAATTATAAATTTAAATCAAAACTAGTTTGTTTGCTTGTTGTTTTTGGTTGTTTATTTTGCAATTTTAATCCCCTGATCACATGTGACTTAACGCTTTTCATAACTAAATACGTTTGATAGAAAATACTGTTCGAAAATGTACCAAGATACGTGGTCTCATTTTGCTGTGTGGACTGGTCGGAAGTGTGACACCTTTAAAATGCAATAACCAGTACCCTGTATACTTTTACCTCTAAACAAATCCAGCTTTTCTTGGTCAAGGAGAGGGCGCGGTTTTCCCACTCCTGTTCTCCTCATGTCGGCCAGCTTGTGCAGGGTAAAACCTGGTATTCAAGTCCATACATCAGGTAGTCTCTCTTTTGCTCCCTTTTTGGCAGGCGATGCGAAGATGCACATTCTTTCCATGGGGTTTAACCTTTAAATTTAAAAGTTCTCATTTAATATGGGGGAAAAATCTGTTCATTAATGACCAAAAATAGGTATTAATAACTTTAAGATGACAATAACCATAAAATACAGCCATAATAATTCAAATGGTGTTGTTTTTCTTTTAAATTGCATTACATTTACTCATCCATTTACATTTCCCAGTGACAATACATAAATCTGATAATGATCATAATTAATTCAATAAACTAAATAAAAAAGGAATGCAGAATTGAAAATACGAACCTTACAACAGACTGTATTTTAGTTTTCCAAAAATACAGGCAGATGTTGAACTTGACCATATCACTTTATATGTCTTTAACCACCGACTTTTAATCTCCTTTATTGTTGATTTACACATTGTAGTAAATACACATTTTTTTCATCACACAATACTTCATGCTGAAAGTATTTCAAGACATTTTATACTAGAATAATAAGTATCAATTCTAGCTTAAAGTCAGTTGCTGATGCTGCTTGTTTTCAAAAAATAACTTCCTATATGTGGTTCTCAAATAGATGGTGCCTGAACAAATCAAAAGTATATCAACACCCCTTAGTTAGGCTTAGATGGAGGACTGATAGGGACTGGCTATTCTCTTATCTGATTCCATGCTGTGTCTAAGCCAAAAATTGCATAATTTGAGAAATACTGATAAGCAGTCATTTCAACACCAAAATATTTATTGAATAATACACAGCACCCTTAACACATTATATTTAATTGTAAATATATAAATATAACATGCTGAATGGTTTTAGCAAATAATATTAATAGTATAAATATTATTTTAATTGCCTTTTAAAATGTATGTTTATGGTCAATGTGGTAGACATTAATTGTATTAGGGTATAAATATCAGTATAAGAAAGTTCAAATACTTATTTATGTTGAGGAAATATAATTGATACTATCAAGCCCACATAATACTTTTGACACTTTCAATATTTTTAATTAGTTACACACAGTCTGATTTAGGTGGACATTTTTAGAAATGTTTGAGATTAAAACGTAAGCAAAAGGGTATGCATTGAAATTGTAAGATAAAGTATGTAAACATTAAACAGGTTAATATGGACAACCAGTAATTATTCAAACTGCCCCTTATATTATTACAGGTTACTGAGATATATGTCTATGTTTAATCATTTGATGTAAATAAATTGTTAGAGCCTGCAACAATTTTGTTTCTTGTTCAATTTCTGTACAACATTTGCTAAACGGTTGTTAAAGACGCACTTTTTAAGAAGTGTGTTAAACATGTGTCTTTTTAGATACATCCTTTTAAAACAGATCATATGATAAAAACGCACTTATGAAATAAAAGACTAACTTATGCTTAAAAAAGACGCACATCAAAATAGAAAAACGCACTTTTGTAAGAAAAAACCCACATCTGTAAACCTTAAAACACACTTCTTAGATAAAAGACGCACTTCCTTAAATAAAAGACGCACTTCTTAGATAAAACACACACATTTTGCTCTCATCTACACTCAAAAGCGCACTTACAGATGAAGAAAACACACAAAAAACGCACTTCCTAAATACAAGACGCACTTCTTAGATAAAAAACACACATTTTGCTCACATCTACACTCAAAAGCGCACTTACAGATGAAGAAAACACACAAAAAACGCACTTTTTCACTAAAATAACGCACTTGAAAAGAAAAAACGCACAAAAAGCGCACTTAAATGCACTTTTGAACACTGAAAACGCACATATTAACAAAAAAAACCACACAATTAACGCACTTTTAAGTGCGCTAAATGTGTGTTTTGGTAAAAAGTGCGTTTTTATTTGACAAGGGTTCTTTGTTAAATTCAATAATAATTTCATTATGTTTTGGTAAGACATATTTTCTGATTTATAAAATATTTTGTAAAAATTAAGATTTTTATATGATGTTTATGTCAGGAAATTATACTTTAATTCTGCAAAAAAGTGAAATGTTATATTTTATTTTCTTTATAAAATCATTTATTCATCACGGCGTACGCCCACCCCCCTCCCCCCTAAAAACGCAAAAGTAAAGTCAATTTATTTGATGTTTCACACTTAACTAGATCTAAATCACCTATTTTAACTCATTTTCTGCTTTTTCATACACAACATTACACACTAAACCCACTGTTGGACAGTTAAGTGAGATTGAAATGAAATCAAAGCAAGTTTAGCTGACTGTGAGACTGTAAGAGAGTTTTGGACTATGTATTATACTCTGCGCAATTGAGTGATAGATCTATAACGAATCAGTGAAATAAAATCTCGTCTTCATCTTGGTCATTATCTTGCTGTAGGTACAAAAATTGTTTTCATGCTCTCCCCCTCCTTGCTGTATTCGCGACTAGCCTGATAACGGTTAGTGTGTTCTTCTTTATAGTATTTCTTCCGGCTACATCCATCCGTATAATGTATAAACTATGCACTTTTTTGGCATTATAAGAAGGTACTATGATGAAAGTACATAAGGCGTGACATGCTCGAGAAGTGGTTGTCAAAGCATTTATAATCACTAAAATCGTGGAGCTTCCGGGGAGCCTCCCCCCCCTGGAACCCCTAGCAGGGCTTTGCCTTGCACCCACCAGGGGCCCTAGCGGCCCACAACACCCAGCAATTCTTCCAATATCCGACCCCCCAACCAGAAATGCAGAAATCCTGGATCCACCCCTGATTATGGATGTATGATAGTAATGAAATTTGTGTTTGTATTTCAGTATAGAACAGATATTTCATGAAGTAAATAAAGAGGATTCATTAACTACTTATGCAGATGCATCCTGGGTGAAAGAAGTAATGGCTTACTTGGGCACTTGATTATTCAACTGTATATGTAATAACTTATGTTTTGTATATACTGGTAGTGACTGTTATCATTATTAGGTTTCATACCCATTTACAATACTTTGTAACTTCAATTGTGTTAATACATAGGCATCTGAACAGTACAAAAGTACAAATAAAAACAATATTTTTAGTTTGAATGTTATGTTACTTTTAATAGGAAGTTTTAATTAAGAATTTGCATGTGTAGGGAACCCATTGAAGACAAAGATTTCATAACATATGTTAATTAATATAGTAACTGGTACGTGCTCAAGTTTGGTGCATCCTGATGATAAACAGCCATAAGAGTTTCAATCATGACTGACAGTTTTGTTTTATTTCAAATTAATTAAGGATACATTAAATTTTTGCACTGGTACATTTTATGTCAATTTTTTTTTTAAAGAAATCTTGATGTGGAATCAATCAAGGTAGTTTCTTTGTCTCTTGTGGACATAGAGAGCTTGTCGGAGATTAAGATTAAGATTGCCATGTACTTTTTTAATGAGAAAATTTGTGAATTTTTATTCTAACAATACAAATTAAAACCCAAAAAATAAATTAGAGAACATTTTCATGTACATGCTGAAATTTCATTCTAACAGTAAAAACTGAAATGATTGAAAATTATTTTTTCTTTATGGTAGTATTTTTATAAACCGTTATTTTTAATTTTATAACAACAAAATAAAAACCTGATATATAATTTGTATTGCTATGTCTTCTATGAGTAACCAAAAAGTGCTAATAAGATGTATCAATGACATAACATATCGCATATTTTTTACTTCAATAAGTGATGCATAAAATTGAGTGTTGGACCCATTTAATGTTTGGTTCTGTTGTTATTGTAATCAAAATAATATCAATAATACCGGTATGCTCACATCTTAAGGGTTTCAATATTTAAGGGACATGTTCAAAAATTGGTTCATTTTTTACTTATCTTTTTTTATGAAATCATTGTGTCACTGTTTGATACTGTTGATAAGTGATTTGTTATGTCTACTGCATGTCACATCAGACTACTTGTTGTATAATGTGTTTATAAATGATAAATAAAATAAAGATGAAAACTTGCCTCTTATTATTTTGTAGGTAAATTGTATGGGCTACCAAATATTTTTACTGGTAGCCCATTGGGCTACCTAAAATAATAAGAAATTTGTCGGTCACTGCTTATGACAGTTAAAGTCTTACATTGCTCGATTTTAACCACAGAATAGAATTTTAGAAGCAAAAACAACCAGATAAAAATGTAATTACCATGGGGGTCCTTAAAATACCATTTCATTTGCCTTAACCACTCAGCTATCCTTACTATTATATTAAACATTCATTTTATAGTTTATATATCTGATCCATGTTTATTGACAGAATTTAATAGAAACAGAAAAATAAAGAAGAATTATTCAATCATAACTCTTTCATTACACATGATGATAACTCATAAGAAAAACAGTATTTTTAGTTTGAGTCTATATTATTACTGGCATTTTGCTCCTTGATTTACAGTGTTCATTTATATTTTGTATCTGTTACTAAAATTTGGAAAATGGTTCTTTTGACAATCTGTGTACAATTCCTTTTGAACTTTAATTATGCTTAGTTTTGTAAATGGAATGCATATCACCATTTCAAAAGTAAATTAATGAGATTAAGTACTTGTTAAATGTAAGGCCCTAAAATTTGCAAAGCCATCTTTATTGTATCTGAAATTGTGAAAAGCAATTCTGTGATTTGTATATTTTTTTCTAAAATTTAATTACTTTTTTTTCAGGAAATATTCTGATGAGTAATAAAGCCTTACTAATTTTAAGTACATGTAGTGTGTTTTAGTTTTTAATGCAATTTCTTGTACACATAAATAAATAACATATGAACATATACTTTTGGTTGTGTCATGTAGTACATTTGCTAGCATGGCAATCAAATTATTTAAATAACTCCATTGTTTTTTTTCAACATTTTGAACACCATATGAACTCAAAATATTGAAATGAAATAAAATGTACTTTTCAATTAAGTGGTATGCCATAAATTATAAACCCGTATAAATACACCAGTTTTATATATTATTCAATACAGTGTATGTGTTTAAACATCAATTAATGAAAAAGATTTGAACACAATTATTGAGATTCTTAAATGTATTTAAAAAAAAAAAAGCAAAACATTGAAATGTTTTTTATATAATACTATGCACTGATTTCTGAGGGCCATATAACACAATTTAATATTTTACTTATACCGAAAGTTTTAAAGTATTACATTTGATATTTGAAATTTCATTGTATGCGAACATGAATATAGAAAAGGATAAATATAACTTTTTATATAAGGAAACATGCAGGAATAAATTGAGTACGTGCCTCCTTTAGTTTTGTTCATAATTATGTAAATTAAGCACGATGTGAAGAACTTTTCAATGAATTAAATTATATTTATTTATTTTCTGTGAAGATCCATATACATTTGTTTATTATGAGCAACTGAGCATTTCCAAAAATATTTCAGTCATGTTGTTGCTAAAGCAAACTATGCAGATTAGCTAAAAGTCTGTTTTAAAAGAGAACAAAGTATATATTTAGTATTTTACATTCTATTTGGTAATTGCAATTGGCAAAAAATGATCTACAGTAAATCAAAACCTACTTTCAACTAAAACAATCAAAATTATCACATAAAATATAGTTTGTTTCTGCATACATATCAACTAGCTATCAACTTACAATATGTTGTTTTTTATTTGAAACATGATAATTTTAAAGTAAAAACATAAAGCTGTGATAATAATCTAGATCTCGAACTACAACCACTGAATAAAAGCTACTTAAAGCTATTTAGAGAACTTGTTCGATACATTTAATAGTTCTCAAACCATACTGTAGCTACTGTACACATCAGTACATTTAATATAAAAAAAATCTACCATATTTACAAAAGGAAAGTTACCTTTGCTGTTCTTCTCCTGTTTGGAACATTCCATTTATAATAAATCACTGACGCATTGAACATAATCAAAGATAACCTTCCAGTTATTTCATTCCTAAAAGGAAACTTTGATTTTATTGCATTGAAGAGTTGTAATTAGTTGCCACAATAAATATGTCCGTGTCTTCTGTATCAATAATCCATGTATTTCAGTTAGCTCCATACAGTACATTCCAGTTTGGCATAGATTTATATACTAACCTTTTCAGTTTTATATAGGAGTCTCTTTCGTAATAATCGTCTCTTCTGTATTTAGAAAATGTTTATCCAGTACTACAAAGCATGGTAAGTGTTAATTCAAAAGAAACATTACAATAAACTTTGTTTACACTTGACCTTGTTTTTCTCAGAGCGATTTTGCAAACAAGGAAATAACTGAGCTCTCTTTATAGATAGATCATTAAAATGTACCAACAATTTACCGACTTTTTTTTTTATTTTTAAGAGAAAAGTCATGCTTCTTTTAAAGAAAAAAGCATTTGAAATTGTTTTTTTTTATTTTGGAAAATTAGTGAAGACGTTCACTCGCTTAGGCGGCCATATTTGCGAACGCTACGACAGCCCTTGACCATTCGTAAATTTTACATTGGAACTTACGCATTCGTAGCAGGTGGTTGCGTAAGAATTATTTTATGAAACGCTCGGATTTTCTTACGAAGTTCGTAAGTATACTTACGTAAGAAAACGTGCGTACGAACGTTTATGAAACGGGCCCAGTATGATGAAGACAACGCGACAGTATGATGTTGATAACGCGACATTATTATGACAAAGCCACGATACTAGTCAACTTTCTTCGTATGTGTGCTCAACACGCTACTGTTTACAACGCAACGGATCAAGAGGAAATCGTGCTAGGTGTAAAATAGTGAGATTGTCGAATCGTTATTGATCCGGTTGAAAGGTTTCGAAGTGTATGCACCCGAAATATAAGAGTAGAAACTATAGTAAAATAGCGTTGTCATATAACATGAATAAATGTTGAAGCAACGTCAAAACCAAAAAAGAAGAAACTAGAACATATTCGGAGATCGATTTTTTCCAGACCAGTATCCACCATGGGTAGAATTTGAATGTCGAGTCCACTTGTTCTACTCTTTAGGTAAGAGACAGTTTCGCAGTGAAAGTCTGGAACTGATAGAATGCTAGATAACTGTTTGGATGTTATCTTGTTTGTTACACAACATTTTTTGAGTGCGTTTATAATGCCATTTAATGCCACTCTGAAAATACATTTAAAAAAGAGTATAATCATTAACCAGGTAACCTTTTGTTCTCATAAAGTAATATGTGTCCGTCTTAAAGTTATTTGTATGACAACGCGTTTTCCAAACCATAAGATATTGACATTAATGCACAATAGAACCGCACAAATAGTCTAAAAATATATTAACACTTGTGGTTGCGGAACTGACATTCATATCAATAAATGGACAGAGAAAGTGAAACATCCATAGCCCCCATAATAAAATACAAAAATGTTTCGTGATTGCGATGCATCAAATATTTTCATTATCATCTTAAAATATGCGAACATTCTTTTAGACAGTTAGACGTGATGATAAAAAATCGGTGTCAAAAACCAAAGAGCATGATTAGTATAAACAAAAAAGGTTAGATACAATAGTATATCGTTTCGATAAGAAATATAATAAAAAATAAATAATTTTATGAACTGTATTAGCTTTAAAAAATAATCTTTGCAAACACGTTCGTGACGTTGTTTAAAGTCGCTATAGAAAGAGCATCGAGTTTTTTAAGAATTTAAAAGAAACTTTTAAAGAAACATTTTTACGAAACTAAAAAATCTATTTGCGTAGAATGTTGGAATAAAATAATACTTCTAATACAAGTAACATTGTTATATGATTTAAAAACAACTTAATATTAAATGAAAAAGATTAAGACTCTAAACATTATTTATACTAACGCTTACACAAAGTTTGTAAATCCGTTTAATACATATGGATAATACATTGGGTTATAATATAAAAATTCTGTATATTGTTCACATTTAAACATTCTTTGCATCAACACTTTTACAATAATTATAACAGTACATTGAAGTAAATATAAATCCTTACATATATAAAACCCTAACAAGATAAGAATTAAGAAGACGATATGGTAATTGCACAGTTATACAAATTCAGTTTGAATAATAACATCACATAAAACGATTTGTAGAATCTACACCATGAACAAACGCTGAGATCTACACAATTTTCAAGTTCACACTTGAGTTACATAAAAAAAGACAAACGCTGTTATAAACAACCTTTGATACATACACTAATCGTTGTTACTTTGCATTTTTAATACAGTGGAAACCCTCTGAACCGAAACCTCTCTAACCCGGACAAATTGTACGGTCCCATTTTTTCCCCTATAAAACCATGCGTAAAATATCTCCTCAAGACCGGAATCCCCTCAATCCCGAATACCGGTCATTCTTTGGATCAAAATTGGTCATTCCATACGTCAGTGTACCCTTCTAAACCGCTCAGGGCCAGTTTATCGCACATCAGACCTAGTGTCGAAAAGCTGTGAATAGCGGAATAAAGACGCGTGAAATTAATTAAGGTGGTCGAAAATTTGTAAACTGTAAAAATTGCAAACCATTTTAAAGATACTTGTCATTTGATGTACATATCGATCAATAGAGGTGATTATACTGATTATAATTACTGATAACACACATAGAGTGTTTCAGTGTGTTTTGTTGTTGATGTAGGTAGCCGTGGTAAATTTTTATGATCTTAATGCTATTATATTTTGTGTAGTTTATTACAAATGCTAATTTAGTGTCATATAAAATGGTGATTTGCAGAGTTCTTGAAGCAGTTGCATTTAGATATTCATTTAGATTTTCAAATTGGTAATTAAGATAACTAAAACTAAAAATGTCCGAACCTCCTTCTAAGCAAAGGCGCGTGGCATTGTCTCTAGAAGACAAAATCAAATTGATAAAAGAGTCAGAGATGTTCCCTAAGCCTACACTCAAGATACTATCAGAGAAATATGGGGTAGGAAAGTCGACGATCGTGGATATCGTGCGAAAAAAGTCTGCGTACATATCTCATTTGAAAAACAACTATTCACCAAACAAAAGTCTGTTTAACAATGAAATGAAATTAAGAAACATCAACAAACTTGTATGGGACTGGTTATGTATTGTAAAGGCTGAGTCATTTCCGATCTCTGGTCCGATCATACAGGAAAAGGCACGGAACTTTGCTAAGGAAATAGGAATAAGTGACTCTAAAGCGTCTAATGGGTGGCTGTTTCGTTGGAAGATGTTTTTCAGTGTAAAAAGGAACTAAATTCACCTAAAAATGCATACATGTGTGAAATTGTTTGTTTTTCAGGTTGCACTGTTTGGTTTATGTTGTGAATGATATTCCTTTTGAATCAATATATTAAGTGTCATGTGTTGTTCTAATGTGATGCAGTATCAATAAATGTTATATGTAAATAAACTATTTAATTTTGCTGAAAGTGTTTTTTTCACATAAGCTATGTAATTGAGCTTCTAAAAGTAAAATAGCCAATGTCTCCTCTTAACCGGAATCCTCTCTAAACCGGAATTTCCTCTTGGAAATTTCCTCTCCCGGGGATGTCCGGTTTAGAGGGGTTCCACTGTAATAACAAAATCTTCAAAATCCTTTTGGCAGATAGTTTACTTACAATAAATATAGTTGTTATGTGATTTAAGTAAACTTCACCGAAAAAAATGAAAGTTGTAAATAGTAGATCACTCTGAAAGACACATTAAAATAACGAATTAATTTTAATGCAAACATTTTAATAGCCCATTAGACATTTTACGTTTGGTTTTCATTTCGAATATTATTCCTTTAATAACAAAGTTCAACCTACAACTATGAAAGAGTTTTTAACATACGGTCGTAAAATGACTTTGTAAAGATTATGTTACTGCTAGAAAAACAATTATGGTAGGCAAGCAATAAACATATGAAACACAACATAACGAATTGGTTAATAGATGGACACTTTTTCTTTAACATGCACAGGTAAGGACACTGTCTTAATTATGAACAAAAATAAGCCATCAAGCATAATGAATACTGGAGTTCAAAAACACAACAAAAATATAAACAATTGTAAGTACATATGATATGATGATATTTTGACGTGGATGCAATTCATTCAACAACAGTAAAAGTCAAGTTTAAAAGCAACAGCGGCAAACTTGCATCGCAACAGCAACTGTACTTGCCCGCTAAGATTAATCTGACACTGCGCTTTGCTTTAGTATGCATAAATATATTGGAGTACCGTTATTTATTTATTTTTTCGTGCTTGAATTGGCTTGAAATAATCCAAGAAAATCACAATAACTTGATGTATCTATCTCGCACACGTGCCCGCATACAGTCTACTATCATTAAAAGACACACATTAGGCGAATAATTGATGCTAATAAGCGTTAACGTGTATAAAGTTACTGTTGGCGAGCTATACAAGCCAGCCAACATAATAATTATATTCCAGATGGTTGGTGCTTTTCTAAAGCCGACAAAAGCCATATTTATTAATGTAAAATATTCGGTGACAAATCGCGACAAATGAAATTCAACACAAGACGCCTGCTAGTGCATTCCTTTCTGTCGGTATCTCCTTTTTCGTGCCTTGAACATTTAAACAGACAGATTGCTTGCGTTGCAGCAACGTTGTAACCAAGGGCACGCGGACGTTGGCAAAGCAAACTCGAGATTTGCTAACTAAATTCCCTTGTTAGGTAAACAACATTGTCAACAGGGGCAAATTGACAGACATGTTCACAGCAAGCAGAAGAGCTAAGGTTCGAATTTGTTGCCTGCAACAGGATGGCGTACTTGCCAGTTTGTACAAGATGCCTTTTATTGAGCGACCATAAAACCTGTTTGCAATAAAACTCAACAAATACTTTGTTTGCTTCAAGCTCTTTAACACGCTGAATAGGGACATATTGGTCAAGATCATGCAGATATTCATTTAATCAGTACTTACGAGCGGTTTGATAAGATTTCTGTAACAATGTGTCATACATAAAAGTACAATATATTGAATCCGCTTCCAAATCTGGCAGTCTTTCGTCACGTTAATACTCCAGAATGAGTTTGAAGGATTCCCCGTCGGTATCCAGGAAGTATGCGCCGTCTTTCAAGACAAGTAACTGCCCTTTTCCTAAGAACATTTTTGCAATATGTCCTGCCTTTGCCTGTGTCATGGTAACCAGCAAGGTCGTGTACCTGTGGGTGCCACCAACACATAGCTCCAGACATTCAGGTACCTAAACATCATGATATAAAACTATACTAACCGTTTTATTTATCATGCATTGATATATACTTATAGGAATACTAAAACTCTTGAAACATAATAAGGGGAGACAATTTTGTTAAAATCAGCTGGTGTTATATGAAACAGGACAATACAAAAACAAACTGCTAAACATTAAAATGATTAAAGCTTTATCCATCGTATAAGAGCGGTCGATGCAAAGCATTTGGGGTTGATGAAACCGGTGCGAGTTGGTTAACTGACCGCCGTGATATACCTGATATACTGTTGAAAACGGCAAATATTTAATGTTAAAATGAACATCTCTGTTGAACATGCTAAATGCTCAATACCAGTCTAACAACGAGCTCAATCACATACCAATATTAATACAGAAAATGTAATCTTGCCCAATTGTGTTACAAACATCAAATATTTCACGAATATTATACTAGTTTACAATATGTGTGTCGCAGCTAACGGTAAAACTATTAACACACTTCTTGAGATATGTTTTTACGCTGTGACGATAGACATAATTCCGGGATATGTTAAAGCAAATTTTTTAATCAAATCAAATATGAAATGTAATAAGACATCAAAATGTATTATTCTCAAAAACTAATACAGAAGGGTATAAAAATAATTAACTATAAAACACAACTAGCTTTATTGCTAACAACCTCATCCGACAATGTAGCTTTATCAAATTTACCAACATTTTTTCATACATACAATTTTGGAATCCTATCCAAATATATATTTAGCGAACAAAATATAGGCGTTGTTATTTATTAAAGGCAAGTGAAAAATGCATATGAACTATGGAAAAAAGGCATAAAAAACCCATTTCATATGTTATGTACATTGAACAAGAATGATTCTGAAAGCCCAATATGTTCAACAGAACATTATTATTAATTTAAATTCCTTAAATAGTACCTGTTTAGTATACGTTTCCCTTGTCAGAACTGGCTCATCAATTGCTCGTGATTCAGTTTCGGTTGAAGGCAGAGGTAACGTAAATGGTGGAGACTTAAATGACGTTCTGGTTGAATGCGTTTGTGACGTAGCGGCTTGAGGTGATGGCGACGTAACGGGTGACGATGTTGCGTGTAACAATTTAACGGATTGCCACGAGGCTGCACTGTAGAAGGAAGGCGTTGTCGACACGGTGGGAATGGGCGATTATCCAACCACTGTAACGTTTTTAACTTTACGAGACGTTGCCTTGCTAAAGCTTGGTACACATATAAACGAAAACGAATGATCTACTGACAACGTGGTTGTAAATAATCCAGTTAGATTATTTAAACAGTGGTTCATGTTCGATGAAAATACAAATGTATCTTGGTTCTTAGATTCTCTACTTAACACGAACGCTAGTTTGCATGATTCGGATGTACAATAAGCAGCATGTATCGTATTTGATTTGGATGATATCGATAGAGAGGCATCATCAACACATTTGCCAATCCTTGGAATGGATACTACAGATGAATAAGTTGTTGTTAACACACTGCCGCGTGCCCCTTAAACATAAAAATTAGTAAAGCTGTGGTGAACACATTGGAACGGTCAATGCAGAGAAATGTTGATTAAACCATTTTAAAGTCATGCCAAACCTAATACTTGAAACGGTAACAATAACTTTAACAAACAAAACACAATCGGAGATTTATTATTTAAATCACGAACAATGAACATCGAAGATAACCTTTCATCCAAATGAATGACTGTTTATTATATAGAATCAAACCAAAATGCATGCTATTTCAAACCATGAAATACACGGCGATTGACTTCATATTCCGTATTGTGCAACTCAATATGTTCATGTCCTCATTACCATACATGCCGGACAATTCGAATGCATATTTCAAGTTTTTTTGTAGCATATCAAAAACTGAATATTACGTTTGCCCATCGTTCGAAGAATAATATCAGTCGTGTGGCTTGCGCTTTCGGCATATCACAAGCCACTGAACTGATATATACTCTTGGAATAATTGACTATCGTAATAGTCTGTGTATATTTAAAAAAAGAACAATTATTATTATGGATATCTCATACAAACCTTTGAGGGCGTAATCGTTGTACCGAAGTTCCTACAAAAAGTACAGCGTTAAATTGCACACAGTTATTCCTAATAATGCCTTACATCATAAAACCGTAGAAGCAGACATTTTCATCTAAACATTTACTTTAATTTATAGAAAGTGTTAATATAATGTACACAGTAACTACAATATAAGAATAATGGAACTTCATTCATTATCAGGAATACAATTCTTATAAACATCCTCTTATCCTTTATTTAAAGCAAGTGGACAATGGCCTATACAACACAGGCTGATATATACTACATGAAACTCAACATAACAATAATACTAACAGCTTGGGTCCCCGCTTTGCAAAGTTGAACAATAATTTTCGAGGATTTGACCTGATGACGTAGTTTTTGTCTTCATGTGACCATAATTTGAACTTGTTCTAGATATTGTCAAGGTTAACATTCTGACCAAGTTTCATCAAGATTTAATCTTAACTATGTTTTCTAAAGTATTATGAAGGTGATGCCCAGATTCGCCCTGGTGACCTAGATATTTACTCTGCTTAATAAAAATTCTAACATGGCCTATATAGCGCAAATTCAGTCCGAATTTTATCAAGACTGAGTCATAAATATGGCTTCCATAGTGGTTAAAAAGTTTTCATAAGATCTGACCTAGTGACCATATTTTTGACCCCGTTTGACCCAAACTTTTCATAGATATTGCAAGTAGATTTTCCAACTTTTGTCGAATCTGATATTGATAGCTTAAACCGGTAAACAATGTGTAAACGTGGGGGTTTTCCCAAGCTATCTGTCTCATAGATCACGCAATGTAACAACATATAACCATTAAATACGAAATATTTAAATGATATAAATCGGTTGATTCATGTTTGCACACAACAAAAATGCACGCGAGTATTTTTTCTTTTTTCAATCCATAGATCTAGTATTTGTTTTATTTGCTACTTCAATACTCAATGTATAACAAGACAGTACGTGTACTAAAATATGTGATATTCTGGCCCAATGCAGTTTAAATGCAAAAAACGTGAATGCCGTGTTCTCAGTGAAATAAATGAAAAAATAACACGATATAAAACTAAACAAAACTTTTAATAGCTGATAAAATGTTATAGGATACACCCATACACTGGCGTATTATCAGTCCGTGCAGCGAAAGCACGTGCGTAGCCGTAAAGAGATTTGTCTGTATTGGGTTTTAAATAGAAATCTAACATACTTTCGTTCGGTCTATTAGCTGGCGCTTAATACTTCACTGCTTTGCTTTAAGCAGAGTCCACTTGTATTCGAGTCGAAACAGCTTCAAAATCTGGGGTTCGGTTATTGTTCGAACGTGCGTCATTCCGACCTTCTGTGCGAACGTTAGTCTGTCCGAACATGTCCGTACTGTAACTCTATGCAATATTTTTAAATTCCTCACCACAAATTGTAACCAGGTGGAGATGGTGTGTCCCGTATAAGACCCGGGTAGTTACGTAAAAAGTCAAGGTTACAATAAGTGGACTCAGGGTTATCTTCAGATTAAATCAGCTTGTCCGGATTGTTTCTTCATCAATCAATGAATTTTATAAATTTTACACTAACTGCCACACATTTTAATAATATAGGTCAAGGCCACAGTCAGAAGTCTTATGAAAAATTAGACATGGCATTGTTTGTTGGTTCAAACGGAAATTTTGAAATAGCATCTCAAGTTAAGATAGCGTGTCGCATATGACTGGTGCCCTCTAGTTCAATGGTGAATGAAACACTTAGATGTCAAATAATAAAAATGGACATGATTGACCGTGTCGAGTCAGTAACTTTATCATTGCATTCATCGGTCTAGTTAATGATAACTTGCAAAATTTGTTCACCATATCCAACAATGTCAATCGGAGTAAAAAGTTATTGGTTACGTAAAGTTTTGTGACAAAATGTGTAATTGAAATTCTCGAAGAGCACGTAAACCTATGCAACAGTGAATGCCATTTTATGTGTGTGTAGCGCTTGTGGTCAAGCAGGCAGTATAAGTTATCGACTGATGTATAAAAGTCTCCTTTTAAAACGCTTTTAAACAAATGAAAAATACTATTGCTTCACCTTTGACTTGAACTAGCAATGCTCTACTTAGAGTCGATCCCTAAAATTACAGCTAAATCGGATTCGGATTTAACATCGGCAAACGTGGGTACTGTCTAGTACTAACTTTTAAGATTGAGCCATACCAGCGGCCTCTAGAGATAAAAGTGACGACGACGGACGCCAGAGAAAGACTTCTCACAATAGCTTGAGTAGATCGCGCTTAGGTCAGCTAAAAATTACTAAAAGTTAATGTAGAATGTTTCTATATACTTTATAAAACAACGTGTCTCTATTTGAAGACAGTATAAAATGCAGTTTTGTTGATGAATAATAACCGTTCAAATATTTGCAAGTTGGTCTGGCATTTTACCTCTAGACTATAGTTTTCAAAGCTCTTCATAGCAGACATAACCTGCAAGTACGTCGTTACGTAGTTGCATTCTTTACTTGAATCTGCTTCACGCACCGGTCGAAGCACTTTCCCCATGGTAACACATGAATTTGAAAAAAATAATAGAAAAACAGGATAATATGACGGCCATAATAGCTAACATTATACTTATACACTACAAAAAAATAAAACAAAAGACGCATATTAAATTCAAATTATCGGGTCATTTTCTTTGGCAATAAAATAAAACAATCGACACATCCGATAAAAATGGCGATTTGTGTATGTCAAGGTGGTATCAAAGAACACTACAATTACATATTAAATATAATGGCATTGTAATTATGAAGGCTAAATATAAGTTATGGGTCGAAGTTCATACTTAGCGGAACTACATCTCCCCCATACATTCACTGCTTGAACTGCATGAACTACTTGAACTGCTTGAACTGCTTGAAATGCTCGAACGGATGTTTCTTACCCTTAACCAGATTTCTGACAAAATGTTCAATAGGTACATACATAAATGGTATACACATTTGCAAAAGGCTTGTTTTAAAATACACATCAGTCATTTAAAGTTACCGCATTTAAAATAGTTATAGGGTTAACTATAAATGGGTATACAGTATGCTTGAACGGAATTGTAATCATAGATGTGTTTAAGTACCTGGTTTAAAGGTAAATTTAGGATTCGCCATCAATGGTATGTACTGTTATATGTTATTGGAACAGTCACATGTCTGAAAGAAATTCATAAAAACTACTATATATCCTAATTTTCGCCATTTTCAGACGATTTACAAACATAAACTAAACTAGAATTAAACACAATCAAAAATAAAATAAAATAACAAAACTATAAACAAACGTGGAAGTAATCAATCAAGAACACAACTTTAAGTCACACTAACTTATGAAACCATTTAAAGTTTACAGTCAGTTTGCCATGTATTGTTTACCGTTCTTATGTAAATATTCTATTCGATGAATTGAATCACATTCATAACTTTGTAAAAACTTGTCCTTTAAGATAATTAGCTTTAAATATCGATTGTCACATTCGCGCTGTGTGTAGTATATTCTTTCGACTAAACATCTTAGAACGATATGGCGAACTATGTCATCGTGCAAATCCATATTTCTCACATGTAGAGGGAGCTTTTGGAGAAACACTGCGCATACATTTGAACGTTTGAAGTGAAATATACGGTGCGATAATACCTATGATACGTATTTAAGTTTAAATATTGTATGTTGGTTTATAATTTCGTAGTGAATGTTAAAAGTATTACATTTGATACAATAATTACATACACGTTTAAGTTGCACGAAAAAACTCATTAAAAGATTGTATAAACAATGAATAAGAAAAAAACAACAGATATACGTACTGGAATAACATGTCTCGTAAAAATCGGAACAAAAAGTAAACCATTGAATAAAAAGAATAAACACAATAAACGAACTTTTAATTTATCGGTTTATATTTAGTATTTTAGCGATAAATTGTAATGCACAGATAGACGCCATTGTTCATTAGTTCATGCGTTCCTGCACCTGAACCGAACAAAAACTTGTAATAAAATTATAAAAAGAGTGACAATCTTTATCAAAATGTACGAAATGGGTTAACATCACAACACGAATAATATGAATATAATATGACATGATGACTGTTTTATTACTCTTACAGAAAATCATGAAACACTTAAAATAATACTACTACCACCACTTAAACTACTGCTTCTACTATTACTACAGCAACTTCTTCTACTACTATTTCTACTACTTTATACAGCATTCCTAACAAAACGCATTCTATGACTGCGTTACGAAACAATCATACGAAATAACATAAAACTATGTTACACTTCGTCGTAACATAAACCTTCTCATCACTGTGAATGTTCGGTCTATGTTGGTGCTGTCGTGAATTGTAAGCGACCATCTGATTGTTTGGAATTAACAGCTTATCCGAATCGGTACATATAAAAATTCTTAAGAACGAAATAAATGCTTTTGATCTTTTACATTTTTTAAAATTAAACTTTGAAAATCATATGTCAATTTAATAATGAACTATATGAATGCAAAGAAGTCCCCACAACACATGTTTGTGCACACAAACATATAACAGTCAGTTAAAGAGGACTTGCTTCTACCAAAGTATCTTCACACATTTTAATAATCGAAAGAAAATAAAACTTGAAACAATAACTTAAGGGAAAATTCAGCTACAAACTTATCCTTTCCGATTATGTTAACATTTGCGTTTTCATGCTGTGAAATGTTGAGCAAATTCACGAACCAGTTGAATAGGACTTACTACCACAATTAGTGTCATGTATATTATATAGTTTAAAAGATGACAGAGAGCCGTAATTCTGCCAAAATGGTCGCAGCCGAAATTCCTTCCTTTACGATCACATCTACATGACCTGTGTTCAGCGGTGAAAGTATGAGCGAGATCCATCAAGTAGTTCTAGCGAGGATGCGTTCACACCATTTAAGGTATCACATTCTACTGGTGTTTTTCCCCGGCCCTTTTTGCGTGGCGCTGCGCTACGCCGCCGTTCTGAAGCGCCACTGTGCCCTTTTCAAAGACAAAAGCCACAACGTGCCCTTATTGATAACATCTTAATTGCCCCTTGACCAAACTTCTAATCACAGTGTGGCTCCAAGGCAGCCAAGGAATAACCCCTTGTCAATCTCATTTTCAGAGGCTGTGTGGCTTTGTTGTACCAAGCACACTTATCGGTCCGTAATGTGTAAATCCTTCACAATAAAATGGATAGTTACTTGGCAGACTTATGATGAAAACCAAGTATAATCCTCTTGGAAATTGTGCATTTCATTCATAATACATTTATCAGATCTTAATTTATCATTATGGTCTTTTAGATGAGTAATAACTGAAACGATAATTTTACCGTATACTAATTACACAAAATCATATTGAATGTTAATCGCGGATTAAGTCGATGACACCATATTATATTGAAAGTATTTTTTAACATTTAAATAGATCTATTATGAAATTGCGCAACTCTGGGATATACTATTTTTCGTTGCTCTGCGCACCTGTTACTTACATCATTTTAACAAGCAGGCGGAAATATAGAAAAGAAATCGTGACTCTAGGCAAAAATGACAATCGAATTTAGGATGAACATCGTAACGTTATTTGGGATTATAATAAATGAAACGCCTGTGATAATTAGCGATGCATAAAACGTCTTAGATACAAACAACATGATATATTTATTAGTAATCTACACAGGTGATGTTTGTCACCTAAAACGAGTATTTGAAAAGTGGCGTTCAGTTAACTCGCATACTTGAAACATCTGACAAATTATCGTTTGCAAATGGGATAAGGCAAGCATGGTTTCATTTATATATACTTGGATCTGTGTCTCATCAGATTCATATGCATATATTGCTTTATTATGTTTGTCATGCTGTACAGTTTACTGAAACAGCATGGAACTGAAATGGAAGACCTTTGATGGTAATATATATTAATATATATTGAAGAACGTTAAATACATCAATTACACATAAGTGTGTTTGTGTAAATTTTTATGATTTTCCCACAACTGCCACTGATGCGAAACATTTTGCCCTAATGGCCTTTTTTAACTTAAATTGGGCATAAAAATGCCCTTTTAGAAAGTACTGGCTATGCCCATTTGTGTTCCTGGGAAAAAATCCTGTATGCGGAGAAATAACTAAGTGTCACACCTTAACCAAATACGGTCGAAGCCAACATCCATTTCTTTACGATCACCTACACATGAAGGTTCTTATGCTGTGAATGTTAAGGCGAACTAATTAATGCTTCATAATAGTATCAATCACTCTTTATGTACATATATATGTTTTGTACAACGCCATTGAATATAATTATATAAATAGGCGTTTCATCAAATTAGCAAGTTTTAAGGCGAACTTCTCCAAGCAGTAAAACTGAAGTTTAGTACACACAATTTCAGAGACAATATATTATACATACGAACACATACACATAAAACATAAAAAATGGTTACACCCGAACTTGCTTCTTTCATGATCGACTACAAATGAAGGTCAGGCGCTGTAAGCTTATATGTACTTGTTTTGAAACCTTAAATGCTTAAAATGTATTGCTAGATATATACAAGCCAGTAGTAAGTTTTCAAAAAACAGCTTAAATGGGCATATCGACGGCTTATACGGTATTTTATTTCCAAACATAGAAAGATCAGAAACATATAATTATTATATCTGAATTATACCTCTATTATTATTATCGCTGAAAACAGTTTAAATGTTAGGACACGAACCTGCGACAATAAGGTTAGTGTGACGAGGATTATACCACTAGCTTGTTCGCTTTCCAATAAGATCCAGGTAGAAAATCCTGCATAAATATAATGCATTTCATAAGGTATTTTATACCCGAAGCACAAAGTACGTCAAGAAATAACTAACGCTTGTTGAGGATATAAATAACGCATTTAACCACCTGAAAATATTTATGTTTCGAAAGTTGAGAAAAAGCTGACTGTATACAAAATTACATAAATCAGTAGATTTTACGCAATCAGTGAGACTACAACACGTTGTGACATGAAGCCTATATATTCCTCATTTAAGCACCTACAAACAAATCAGCGTTTAGTGCTGTTAAATTCGTGAACAAAACATCTTAAGAACAGGCAGCTCTTACATTTAAGGCATATAAATCTGGACAACTTCCTGTAGTATTAATATAAACCAGTAATGTAAGACAATTTAAGAATGAAAACTTCAGTGGCTAATTTAAAAGGGCCTTTTCACAGATTTTTTTTTTTTTTAAAAACTTTCTCATTAAATGCTTTATATTGATAAATGTAAACATTGGATCATAAAAGCTCCAGTAAAAAATCAAGAAAAAAATTAAAAAAAGGAAAAGAACATTGCCCGGAGCAGGTTTCGAACCAGTGACCCCTGGAGTCCTGCCAGAGTCCTGAAGTAAAAACGCTTTAGCCTACTGAGCTATTCCGCCGAGTACACATTCTAGACGTATTTTATACCTTATATAAGCAATCTTCGTAGTTTCACAAAATTTAACGACAAAAACAGAACTCTCCAAATTATTCAATCGTTTCGCGTTGCAACGCTTTATAATTTTTAGGTTTTAAAATCGTCAAAAGATGCATATAATGGCTATATTAGAGCATGATTAATGTTCAGTATTACTGTTTCCTCACAAATATCATAACTAAAACGAAAACTTACGAATCTGAAACAACTTTTTTCAATTTTGTCAATTTACCAAAGCGTGAAAAGATCCCTTTAAGCTCAATAAGAAAACGAAAGTACATTAGTGGAATAGAAAAACGAAAGTACGAGAACTCGATGTATCAAAGGGATGCAATCCAGTCAGAATAGTTTTATATACCTAACCGAGTTATTGGTGAAAATGATCGTCGTGCAGCTCAGGAAGTAGCCGTAATAAGTGGTGTGAAATGTTGGATTTCATGCCGATAGATTCAGTTGTATATGCTCAAAATGTATATATTTTTTTATTTTGGAAAACTGTAGTAGTCTTAGAAGATCTCCGTCATATGTACCTATTCGTGTGTCTTAGCTCTCGGTGAAACCATTCAAACGCTATTCATATAGGCTTCAACGTGTTTGTTATACACATAGAAACTACAAGAGTGCCCGTTTATCGTAAAAGATAAGATGAAGGTTAATGATCTGCTATAATTAAACGTTTTTTTGGCAAATATAAATTTATATGTTAAATGATTAATGGGGGCATCTACGGAAAACTCATGACCCATATTCGATCCATGCGCGTTTATACTGCAATTTAATACAGGTCTTTAAATATATTAAAAATAAATTATAATCCTCAACCATAAAAAACTTTTTCCTGTAAAGTAACATACCTTATTTACATTGACAATGCGCTTTCCAATGACAATGCGCTTTCCAAACCATTAACAATTGACATATACAATAGAACGTAACGAATAGTCTCATAATAAATCACACTTGGAGTTGCGGTAGTGACATACATATCAATAGACGATATTGAATCCTTTACAGACCAATAATACACTACAAACATGTTTCATGTATGCGATGCATCAAGGTTTATCATAATCATGTAATATTACACGAAAATCCTTGTGGACGTGTGGACGTGTTGGGCCGAAAACAAACACATATGAAAGACACCTTTTCTCGTACTGTAGACAAATTAGCTGGAAGTGTGTTGACAAACGCTCAATGGGCGCACAAAGGACCAGCGATTGGATTTCATACACAGAAGATAATGGATACATGCAAGAAAATGGACATAAACACCGGCATATGATACTTAGACACATAGCTAATATTACACCGAGATTTCAATAGATTTTGAAAACCAGGAATCAAATGAATTGACCATTTCTGGGTTTATATGAAGTTCTCGGGTCGAAATACTGAAGCACAGAGTTATTTTGTTCGTTCATAATAGCTCAATTCTCTACAAAATGATTCTTAGTATGCATGTTAGTCAAATACTATGCGATTTAACACAATTTTATTGTATAAAATATATTGTTGATGTTTCCCAATGTTTCCCGCTTTGATAAATCCCCAACCCTCGCAGTTATAATTTAAAACGGATGATATATATGCGTTAAATAAATTAAACATGATATTTATGGGTACGTTCATGTCTTTTGTTAGGGTAAACAATGAATGAATTGCTTTTTTATGCTTCGCCATAATGTGTATTTGTTGCGGGCACAAATGATCCACCGCTAACCATGACAAGTCCACGATAATTAAGAGGGTTCACAATGACTAGTTCTTTACCTTTATTTGTCCATTTTAACGTTAAACTAATTGTCCCACCATTTCGGAATACCATGACATTGTTTTTTTTTAATTTTAACTGTTAAATTCCTCTTGTCGCAGTAGGTTTCTAAATTGTATAATGACCCCTGAATTATTCTTGAAGACCCTCCTGTGTTTCACAAAATAAAACCGCGTCGTCAGCGAATAATAAAAGATAGATTGATACTTGAACTAAGGTAATGCCAGCTTTTATTTCATTCGGCAAACCGAATTCGATGTCATTTATAAAGAGCGAAGAAAATATTTTCGAGGTCATCTCCCCATGAAGTAATACAACGTTACAACTGAATATATTATTCATTTTACTCCACAATTGACCGCGATTAATGACGTCATATGCCTTCCGGTAGTCAATATAGCAGCAATATAGTTGATATTTTGTTCTTCTTTTCTATAAGTGCATTAAGAATAAATATTGCATCGACTGTGCTGCAGTTTGGTTAAACGCCGAATAGTGCATCCGTTAGAATGCCATTTGTTTTGTCCATTGTTTAAGACGATCATTTAATATACTTGTAAACAGTTTTGCAAAACAACAAATTAAAATAATTCATCAATATTTGGATCTGATATGTCGCTACGTTTATTTATTGGTATGATAACTCCGAATGCCCAGCTGCGTGAAAAACGCTTTTTATAAAGTAGTTAATTAAATAATATTTCTAAAGATGATATGTATTGTTTCTGTAAAGTATTAATATATTAAATTGTTATGCGCATGCGCTTTGTTTTTCAACCGTTTTGTTGCCTTGATTATTTCTTCTGTCGATATATAATCATCTAGTTCGGGGTACGACGGTTCTTTGTATTGCCTTTTATAAATTCATGTAAGAAATTTTCGGCAGCTGCTGAAATAATCATGAAATTCGTTTAGCGTTATCGTATCCGAGTTTTAATAATTTCCAAAATTAACGAGGTGATGTCTGTCTCATTTTATTCTAGACTTGTTTTGATCATTGTTGTATTTTTTTTCGTTTTCCTATATGTATACTTGTAATCCATTTTCATAGCAATCATTTGTTACCGTTTACGACAGTTTTTATTAACATTATACTCGTAATACGCTCTTGTAAATTGAGATAATTGTTTTTAAATTTTCGTTGAACCATTTTGTATATTTTTGCATCAGAATAGATGAATCCTTTATTTTCAAGTTGTTCAATGTGCTTAAAATATTTTTCCCCTTAAGCTTTTAGTAGTTTGAATATTCTCCTTCGAGGATATCAGGGTCAGAGTTTGTGTATCAATTTGCGATAATGCCGTTTGTTCCAGATTATGTACTTCGCAACGTTCATCGCGAAGAAATTCGCAATTGTTCTCAGGTTTCAATTTTAAATAAACACTCGAACTACTATTATTTGTTTAAACAGCGTTATTCGTGCGGAGATCAAATCTAGGCGGCGCATGATACGAGAATTCAATGAGATTGTTAACGGTCAAATTTAAAATATCATTGACATTTGTACGTGCGGTTACTAAATATAACCAACTTAGCTTTCGCCATTATGTGTATAGCACGTTGCTTTACCTATATAATGGTCATTATATAATGGTCCATTCACGATATGAATATTGGTAGCTTTGCATATATCTAACAGGTTGTCTCCAAATCGACTCGTAACTGGGTCACAAGTTGAACGTGGGATTGGGGTTTCAATGTCTGGGTCAAAATCAAAATCAGTATCTATAATATGCCTATCATTTTCGATGTAATCTGCTTTATGTCCCGTTCGCGAGTTTGTGTCTCCAGTTATAAAACACCTTTCTTTTGGTTTGATAATTTTTTTTTTATCACATGCTTTACCCTGTTTCCTATGTAATACAACCATTACATATTATTTTATATTACACATGTGTAATACAACATTTTATAGCGTTTTCATTGGCTTAGTTTTCGTTTATTGACCAATCGCATTTTATTATTATCAATGAATTCCAATATCTTGGAATTTCTTCTATCCAACGTTTAATGATACAGTTCTCACTATCTCAATTTCGACGTCGGAGCAATATAAATAAATATATATACATGAATAGTATAACATATGTATTTTCCGCAGAATACCCCAAATCTGTCATTAAACAAGGTATCCAAAAAGCTCTTTCGGTTCCGCGTGAAATTTAACTAACAGAAAATACACATGTTATACCATTCTTTTATAGATATTATCCTAAAAATAAAGAAGTTTTCGGTGTACTGAACAAATAATATTGAATTTTTTAAAAACTAACCTAAGCATGAACCAAATTTTACAAAATGTAAAAATAATGAAGTGTAAAAAACAATCACCTAATTTAAAGCAGTTACTCACAAAATCTAATTTAAACACAGTCCAGCCCACTGTGAAAAAATCTAACGATCAAAGATGCTGCATGTGTGGTTATATGATAGAAGGCGAAAACTTTAATTTTTAATGGTAAACTATTTAAAACAAGAGGTCCATGATGGCCCTGTGTCGCTCCACTGCTGAAAAAAGGCTGAAACAAATATTCTCGGCAAGTGCAAATACTTAAATATAGGCCCTATTTAAGCACATGTACCCTTTTGTGACCCCCTGGGCTGGGTCAAATTTAATCTCAGGGGCATAATTTGAGCAAACTTTGTATAGGACTACTATATCTCACTATATAAAAAATGTGGTAGCCCTAGTTCCTGGAGTTACGGCCAAGAATATTTTTTTTTAAGTTTTCACAAAATAGGCAAGATATAAGCGTATAAAATGTTTTTGTGAGTCAGGGTCAAATTTGATCCAAAGTGCATTATTTGAACAAACTTGGTAGAGGACTATAAGACGTTACTGCATACCAGATTTGGTAGCCATAGTACGAATGGTTTTTGACAAGAAGATTTTTCAATGTGCGGGAACAAAAACTGTCACGTGGCCCCAAATGCGAACGACCACGACTAATTTGCGGACAAAACGTCAGTCGAAGGTATGTTTTCTGATATTTTATCCGTTTTAGCAAAACACATGTTACAATGCCTTGGTGCACCGTGCGCAGTGCGAATTCTACTTTTCATTGATGTATTGCTCATATTTTGTGTATAATACTTTTTGAGAACATTCAAAGACAAATATCAAACTCGACGATGCAGACGACCACATCAATTGTTTCTGTGTACGTTTCTCCTTTATCTATCTATATATCTATACTGTCTAACTCTCCTTGCGGGTATTATTGACAGGTTTTAAGAGACCATGTTGTCAATGTTTAACTATATGAAACTGACCAACAGAACAGCTTCGAAATATAAATAGTTTAAATAGGTCATTAACATTGTCTATAGTATCATTATAAGGGGAACAAGAGATTGCTAAGCAATATGGTCCCCTACCGGCTCCACCATTGATAGAAATTCCACCATTGTCAGATTTGTTTTATTTGTTGCCATAGTAACCAGAATGTTTGACTTAGAAACAAAATGAAATGACGTGCATAATGACCATATTGCCATCTATCCATGTTTCAAGTTTCATGAAAAAAATATGAAAAACTTTTAAAGTTATCGCAGGATCCAGAAAACCACCATTTTCAGCAGTATTTCTAGTCTATTTGTTGCCATAGCAACCAACATTTTTGATGTAGGAAAAAAATGAAATGACGTGCATAATGTCCATATTGCCATCTATCCATATTGCCATCTATCCCTATTTCAAGTTTCATCAAAAAATATTAAGATCTTTTAAAGTTATCGCAGGATCCAGAAAAGTGTGACGGACAGACAGACTGACAGAGCGGAAACCATAAGTCCCCTCCGGTGAAACCGGTAGGGGACAACAATAAATGTGCGAACGACCACACTTGAAAAAATGTTTGCGAAAGACCACACTTGGAATATAAATTTATGCGAACGACCACACTAAATTATTAAGCACTCGTACAAATGCACGCACGCAAGCAAGCATAACAAATAATGTAAGTGCTATACTGCTAGGGCAGCTTGCATGACGCATCTTGATATGTGTTACTCTGTTCTTTACATTAAATATCCTTGTCTTGATGTACGATGTCGAATGTGTCAATTAGTCCAACAAGAGAATTTTTCTTAAGTGTTATCTGATTCCTAGGTCTATTGTTAATAAGCATTGAGCGTTGACTTATCATATATTGAAGCACTTATAATTATTCTTTATTTTGTTCAAGCTCAATGAAGGGGAAGGTGGAAATAGATTCCCTAAATATAAGCTTATGCTTTCAAATATCTTCATAATAGGCACGCCTTTTTCAACAAATTTTGCATAAATATAATCTGCTGGAGCAGTCCAAGAATTTACCATCAGAGTGTGACCAGAACTGTGCGGCATGCGTATATAGATCCAGAGCAGTCGTACTGATATTACGTTCAAGTAAGTTAGTTGGACTAACTGTAGGCTATGAAAACAAACTTCGTTTTGTTTATCTCTAGCACATATATGCTTAATTCCGATCCTTATGACAAAACAAATATCAAATGGAAACCACGTACGTGGATAGTTCAACTTCGAAATAGGCTAGCAATGTTTTAACTTTGAAAAAAAATTTAAGTTACAAAAACATGTACTTAAAAACGAACCATATAAATTTGTTTCAATATATTTCATCATAATATTTGCGCTAACTGATGTTAAAAATAATAAAGCTCAATATGGTATGTAATCTTACAGGGACCATTTCTTTGATCATCGAAAAGTGAGTAAGAAGAAAAAAGGCGGGACCGTTTTTTACGGACAAAAACTCTCTACAAAAAGGAGCCCTTGGTGTTAGAAAAAAGCTACAAGACATGAATCCAAAGTGTTGGTTACTTCTAAAATGGGCGTAACATACGTCATTTAACTTTCATTTGTGTACTATATTGGAACAGCAAAACGATGAATGCGAATGTAAATAATAAAGAATATATACCAGCTAATGACATATTCATTTAAAGATAAATACTTACACGAACATTTACCAACTGAATGTGCATTTTTATTCTTCATATTGTATACGTATCCCATTGTCAGTGGCGTTTGTGGATACGCTACTTATTGTTTAACTGATTATAAGTGTTGATATATGCATATTTAATTTTAAAAATGAGGTGGCAGTCTTATGAAACATGCATTAAATTTGTATCCTTTCTATCACAAAACTGAACATTTATTTTATTTACTACAAACATTTTTCAGATAAAAAATGTATAATAAAAATAATCAAAGACAAAGATCATAGTGCGGATATTTGCAAACATAAAACTATCAGTCTAAAATGTATAATTATGTTTTCCTTAAAACATTATCACAGAACATAAACATAGCACTGAGTGTAAATAGTCATAAATCATCACATTAATGACTTTGCCATATGGAACATCAAGTATGCATTAATATAATACAAACGCAAACCATCAATCGAATTGTGTTGAAACTTTTGACTAGAATTGTTTATATTATATCTGTATTAATCAGGTTGTTGTATCATGTGACTCATTTCTTCTTCAAATGAGCACAACAAATTGTATACACTATTTTAATGAATCTACAACATCGTTATCGTTAACGCATTAAAAAAAATAACAAACAAAACATAAACTAAAGAACAAGATTTTAATAAATGATTTATCACAAGCACCAATTTATAACAAATACTATGGCACTAGAAAAACAGCAAACAACTCGTTAATGAAGATGAAAAATACCCCCCGAAATGGCTCCTTTCAAGCAGACGAAAAACAATGTTGATGCCAAAATTGTGTTCCGACTACACATTGATCACACACAATGATTAGGTGTTAGACATAGATATTCGAATTAGTCGCCTAGTTTCATGGAGCATTACTCTGAATAAATGCACATATCGACGGTTACCCCCTCTATAAATACATGATACAATGATTGTAAGGTTTATACCACAAAAAGCAATACTATGTTGATGGAATCGTTAAGAAATATATGAGCTAAAATATTGTTTAACCAACACGTCCTCTGTTTGATTAAAACTCACGTTTATGGAATCCGATTGCATCACATCCAAGTATACAATAAGCATATTTACAAGTCCGGTATCTACAGTGCGCTTGGAGGTATTGCAATGTACATTATATTACTATAAGCTACTACAATGTTGCCGCAGTCGCTAAAATATCCCATGGACAACTTTGTATAATCATTGAAATATATATGCAACTAAGTAACTATCAACAAGAGATTTACGTTTAAAGCAATAATTTTAATATTTGTTAAAACTGTATAAGCCGCAAATTTGTCCTTATAAAATAGTGTTGCATCCACAAAAATAACGTTCGCATGTACAATGACGTAGGTATCGTGTGCAAGGTAACAACAAGAGAATTTACCTAAGTGAGATGGGATAACTCTGCAATAAATAGCAGAACAAACACTTAAACGAAGTATTGTATAAAGTATAAAACTCATTAAAAAAGTATCATTTTAATACACAACAAACTTTAGATGCAAACTTTAGTGCACGAAACAAAAGTAGACTTGTACATGATGTAGATATACAAAATTTGATTACGCTCAAAAGCAAATAGCTGTTACACCATCTAACGTCTTGCACTTTGCCATAGTATAAATTTAATAAACATCATATCTTATAAAGTTTTATGCCAATAACAAAACAACTTAGAGACAGGTTTGCGTCAAAAGTCCACATGTGTAGCGTAACGGACAGCCGACTGACATGGGGATTCCAATATACCACACAAACTGTGTTTGGACGGGTAAAAGGACAATGAGGAAAATTTGTGAAACTACACATAATCGCTTCAGGGGGCAGTTTCATCAAAGACCGTACAGTAATTTTGATTTGCGACTCAAATATGAAAACTGAAATGTTACAAGCTGTTCATCAATATCCACTCAAAATATAAACACTAGTGGGAAAATGCTGAAATAAATAAGTATACTGGAAATAAATATTATTATACATTTCTGTTTTGCAACATTGTTTCGTTGAAATATGAAACGGCCGCACGGACAGCACAATACGAAATGCATGATTGGCGAACTGTACTCTTGGCGTGGCTTAATTACTGCCGTGTACTTTCATGTGACGAGACAGGCTACTCCGATGCCGGAATACTTTGTCACACATTAAGCATTTCAAGTTATGTTATCCGTTGTTCATAGCTATGTGTGCCTTTAAATTGACTTTCTCAGCAAAACGTTCGCCACATATATCGCACGCAATTGTCTGCCCATTTTCCCGCCGCATGTGCTTCTGTAGGTCAGCATTTGTAGGAAATGGCTTACTGCACTTGGTTCACACGAATGCATTCTCTTCGCCATGTACATGACATCTAAAATTATAATTATCAGTACCATTTAATAGCGTTTAATTATATACGAAAATTCTCAATATTCTTATTTTAATCAAAATATTTTATAATGGGTCAATTAGTATGGAGTAAACTATCATTACTACAAGCTGCTAATTAAGCCCATGTTGATCCCATTAATTACAAACTTAAGCAAGTAAGACTTTTTGCATGTGACTTTGACATACTAGTTATTAAATACAATATTTTTGATAGGATAAGCACCCATCTTTGCTGTGTCGATTTTGTACCTCTTATTTGTAAAATTTCATAAGGGTAAAATAGACATTAAAAAGAAGAACGTGTGCCTGTTCAGATTCGCCTTGCTGAAGTACACTTTATCGCAGCAGGTAGATCCCTTCCCAGTACCTCTGTCACTCATATCATGCTGGCGCAGAGACGACTTGCGTTTAAGAACGGTGCCACAATTGCGACATATCTGTGGGTTTGAGTGATCCATCTGAAATATACATTTCATTGCATGCATAAGCATACATGTGCCAAGAATACAGTGTGTGGTCGTTCGCCTTTAACTCGAGTGTGTTCGCTCGCCAATTTCAAAACAAATGTCGTCGGCCGTTCTAAATAATACAATAATAATATTAAGACTTGTATTTGGTCGTATTTGAATAAATTACGCATAATGACAGTATAAACCATCAGTTATAATAGCTTTAACAACAAACACAGGTATTAATAAAATGTGTGGTCGTCTGCATCGTCGAGTTCGATATTTATCTTTGAATGTTCTCAGACAGTGTTATACCTTAAAATATGAGCAATACATTATTGAAAAGTAGAATTCGCACTGCGTACGGTGCACCAAGGTAGTGTAACATGTGTTCGGCTAAAAAGGAAAAAATATAAGAAAACATACCTTTGATTGACGTTTTGTCCGAAAATAGCCGTGGCCGTTTATTCAATTTTGTGACCGCCGGGGCAGGGTCAAAGTTGACCCAAGAGGCATTATTTGAACAAATTTGGTAGAGGTTTATTAGATGTCTCTACATGCCAAATTGGTAGCCTAGGCTCAATGGTTATGGACAAGAAGTTTTTAAAGTTTTCACAAAATAGGCCCCATATAAGCGTATGTTCAGTTTTGTGACCCCCTGGGCCGGGAAAAATTTGACCCAAGGTGCATAATTTGAACAAACTTGGTGGAGAACTATTAGATGTCACTACATACCAAATTTGGTAGCTCTATGCCTTATGGTTTAGGACAAGATTTTTTTAAAGTTTTCACAAAATAGGCACTATATAAGCATATAATCGATTTTGTTGCCCCCAGGGCAGGGTCAAATTTAACCCCTGGGGAATAATTTGAACAAACTAAGTAGAGGACTATACAATGTCACTACATACCAAATTGTGTAGCCCTATGCCTAATGGTAATGGGCAAGATTTTTTTTTACAGTTTTCACAAAATAGGCATTATATAAGTATATGCTCAAGTTTGTGACCCCCGTGGCAGGGTCAAATTTGATCCCAGGGATACAATTTGAAGAAATTTGGTAGAGGACTATTAGATGTCACTACAAACTAAATTTGTTAGCCCTAAGCCGGATGGTTATGGACAAGCATTTTTTTATGTTTAAACAAAATAGGCCTTATATAAGCATATGTTCTATTTTGTGACCCCCGGGGAAGGATAAAATTTGACTCCAAGTATAAAATTTGAACAAATTTGGTAGAGGACTATTTGACGTCACTAAATACCAAATATGTTAGTCCTAGGCCCGATGGTTAAGGACAAATATTTTTTTTTAATTTTCACAAAATAAGCCTTATATAAGCATATGTTCAATTTTGTGACCCCCGGGGCAGTTTCAAATTTAACCCCAGGGGTATAATTTGAACAAAATAAGAAGAGAACTATTACATGTCACTACATTCCAAATTTATAGCCCTATGCCATACGGTTATGGACAAGTAGATTTTGAAAGTTTTCACAAAAAAAGGCCTTATATAAGCATATGTTCAATTTAGTGACCCTCGGGGAAGGGTCAAACTTGACCCAAGGGGCATACTTTGAACAAACGTGGTAGAGGACTATAAGATGCCACTACATACCAAATTTGGTAGCCCTATGCCAAATGGTTATGGACGATAAGATTTGTAAATTTTTCACAAAATAGACCTTTATAAGCATATGTTCATAGTGTGACCCCCGGGGCAGGGTCAAATTTTATCCCAGGGGCATAATTTGAACAAATTTGGTAGAGGACTATTAGATGTCTCTACATACTAAATTTGTTAGCCTTAGGCCCAATATTATGGACGAGAGATTTTTAAAGTTTTCACAAAATAGGCCTTATATAAGCAAATTTTCAATTTTGTGACCCCCGGGGCAGGGTCAAATTTGACCCCAGTGACATAATTTGAACAAATTTGTAAGAGGTTCACCCCAGGAACATTCCTGAGAAATTTCCTCAGAATTGGACCAGTAGTTTAGGAGAAGAAGATGTTTAAATGAAAAGTAAACGCACGCACACACGACGGACACAGCTAATAAAAACAGAAATATCATGCGATGTTAAAAATGTTATTTATGTCTTAGTATGTAGTGGTTGCAATAAATATTACATTGGACAAACTGGAGATAAACTACGTAATCGACGAACTGTTCATGAACAACAAATGCGCGATCCCTCAACAAGACAAATGCCATTAAGCAAACATCTTGATGAATGTTCTAAAATGGAACCAAAATTTAAAATATTTCCATTTTATAAGTTATATTCGGACTCTGTTTCAGCAAGGTTAGAAAAAGAACATGTTTTATTGATTTATTTAAGCCCCTTTTAAATTCATTGTTATAATTTGACGTTTGATGTCATAACATAAGTAACGTCATTTGCCGTTATTATTTTGACAATTTCACGTTATTGTGTATATTTTATATGCCCTGATGAGCTGTGCGAAACCGTTCGGCATATTTTAATACAATTGTTTATATACCCATGCGACGTTTGTTTACGTTTTTAATATATTGACATCTTAGTCCGGATTCAATTTACATTTTTTACATAATACAATATATTACAACGTCAAAATGTCATGGAGATAACGTCATATCAATTATGACGTCATAACGTCAATAAATAGTAAATGAAATTTAATTGGGGTTTAAATACATGTATAAAATGTTATTCTTTTGCTAACCTAGCTGAAATATTGTTCGAAAATAGCTTATAAAATGGAAATATTTTAAATTTTGGTTCATAATGTGAACATTCATCTAAATGTTTACTAAAAGGCATCTGTCTTGTTGAGGGGTCTCGCATTTGTTGTTCATGGACAGATCGCCTATTTCTCAGTTTATCGCCAGTTTGGCCTAAATAATATTTTTTGCATCCATTGCATACTAATACATAAATCACATTTTGTATATCACATGACATATTAGTTTTTATTTTGAACACTTTAATATTAAAATCAAAAGAATTCCCTTCAATTATATAACCACAAAGGGCGCATCTAGGGTAATTACATTTGAATACTCTGGGTTCTTGAGTTGAAAAGTAAGATTTGGTTATATCAATATATATTTATAATCACAGACACGTGTTTTTACTTTTATTACATAATATTTACAATCTGGATTATTATATTTTACGTTTATAACTATTTAGAGGATATTTGCTGGATTCGGTGGAATATCGATTTTATTTCACGAGTGATCATATAAAATATGTATTTTTTATGATCACGAGTGAATTAAAATCGATATTCCATCAAATCCAACAATTTTTCTTTTTATTTGATGCTTTTTTCGCCGTTTATTTACATTGTAAAAGAGTTTAACAGGATAATTGGGCTGGGTTTATGACGTCATTTCGTTGAAAAATTGACGTCATTTAACAATAACGGTGGAAAAATATCGGTATTTTTCACTGATATTTTTCACTGTTTAAACAGTGAAATACCAGTTTTATTTCACTGATATTTCTCTTTAAACCACAGGAAAGCATAAAAAAACACTTCACGCGAAAGCAAGCCATGAATTAGCACTGAAATAAGCTTCGTTGTAATGGGTCCCACTGAAGCTGGTAAATATTAAATTATTTGAGTACTCTTTTATGACAACATATTTTTTTTAAAGATCGGTTTCTTCACATTCGAAGTAGTTTTTTTTTAATTTCCCCTGAGTTTTCTCCCGTCTGCGCTCTTTTGTCACTAAATCGCAGCCCTGCTTAAAGGTTTTTAATAAAGTCGCTTGATGTCTTATTCATTTAACCTGTCTCATAGAGATTCACTCGAATCACTAGAATAGTCAGCAACATAATCGGAACCTTTCCCAATAACCTCAGCAAAAACAACATTCTGAATAGCGTTGACACTTTCATCTGTTAATATGTTCTTCTCCGAAAAGCTCTCAGGAAAAAAAAAATCGGAACCTTTCTCGACATGTACACAATCGGAACCTTTCTCGATATGTTCAAGACATTCTCTCTGTTCAGGAAAACGACCTTTAAAATCTTGAGATTCGGGTGAGCTAAAATAAAAGCCCTTTGTAGGACGAGGCCAGTTAGAGGCATCGGTTGACATAGGTGTCCTCTCAATGTCTTCTTTAATACTCTGTTTAAGTTTCAGGACATGATGTTGCTCAAAGCTATCTATATATCGTAGCTCCTGTGAAAACAAATAAAAGGCTGCGTCTGCAAACATATCTATAAACTGCGAAATAAATACAAAAATAAAGTCAAGTGCCACGTACCTCTAAACTGAAATCCATATATTCCGATATTGCCGTGATGCACACGAGTTGTGTAGAGAAAATGAGTGTTTCTCCTAAAACCACTTCTTCTTCACTTCCTTTAGGATATGTAAATATTTTTTTTCGAGTGCCTGGGTTAAATCTTGAGGTTAATTCTGAAAATATTCAGTTTAATAATATATATATGTAAGAGCTTTCACTGAAAAGGACCGTTGTGTTTCACACAGAACGATATATTGCCTGAAAAATTTATCTTCGAAAGAAAATGCCTTAAAAAAGAATCTTCATGATTTATATAGGCCCAGCGCGATTGGCATTGTCATTTGATTAATAAGATTATGATTTAAACATGCCATATTGCGAAGTCATGTAGAGTAAAAGATTCGATTTATTTTTATTAAACTTATATGATGCATTTATCGTTAATTTTTTGCCTTCAAAACGGGTACTAGATTTTAAGAGTACGTATATGTTTCGAGACAGAAAGACCGACGGACACAATAATTACCCCCTACCTACACAGGGTGGAGTATATAATTCATGGACTATTACCATGCATAAAATCAATTCATTTCTTGTTCACCTGCATCTCTATAACAGACAAAACTAGAGCTTTGTCACAGACGTGACGAACACCCCCACATGCCGCATTGACACATAATATTTTGCATGTCGTCTTCACAAAAAACAGCGGACACCATGCTCAATTTTTAAAACGCACTAAGTGACCCCTTGACCTAGTATTTGACACAGAAAGGCACATGTTCTAACTTGGCCTTAAGATCATCTCCATAAAATTCTGACCAAGTGTGGTGAAGATCGGATGTAAACTACTTGAATTAGAGAGCGGACACCATGCTGAATGTTAAAAAAACGCACTAAGTGACCCCGTGACCTAGTTTAATGCCCAGAATGGCCCATGTTCAAACTTGTCCTAGAGATCATTTAGATAAAACATGTGACCGAGTTTGGTGAGGATTGGATGAAAACTACTTGAATTAGAGAGCGGACAAAATGGTGAGGTTTAAAACGCACTAAGATACCCCATGACCTTGTTTTTGACCCGGCATGATCCATATTCATAATTGACCTAGACATCATCTAGATACAACTTCTGACCAAGTTTGGTGAAGATTGGATGAAAACTACTTGAGTTAGAGAGCGGACAACATTGTAATGTTTAAAACGCACTAAGTATCCCCGTGACCTAGTTTTAGATCCGGCATGACCCATATTCGAACGTGCCCTAGACATTATCAAGATACAACTTCTGACCAATTTTGGTGAAGATTGGAAAAAAACTTCTTGAATTGGAAAGCGGACAACATGGTGAGGTTTAAATCACACTAAGTGACCCCGTGACCTAGTTTTTGACCCGGCATGGTCCATGTTCGAACTTGACCTACACATCATCTAGTTACAACTTCTTACCAAGTGTGGTGAAGATCGGATTTAAACCACTTGAAATAGAGAGCGGACACCATGCTAAATGTGTAAAACGTACTAAGTGACCCTGTGACCTAATTTGTGATCTGGCATGGCCCATGTTCGAACTTGGCTTTCAGATCATCTAGATAAAACTTCTGACCAAGTTTGGTGAAGATCGGATAAAAACTACTTGAATAAGAGAGAGGACTCCATGCTGAATGTTAAAAAACGCACTCAGTGACCCCGTGACCTAGTTTTTGACCCGGCAAGGTCCATGTTCGAACTTTGCCTTAAGATCATCTAGATACAACTTCTGATTAAGTTTGGTGAAGATCGGATGAAAACTACTTGAATTAGAGAGCAGACAACATGCTGAATGTTTAAAACGCATTGAGTGAACCAGTGACCTAGTTTTTGACCCGGCAAGGCCCATGTTCGAACTTGGCCTAGACATCATGTAGGTACAACTTCTGACCAAGTTTGGTGAAGATCGGATGAAAACTACTTGAATTAGAGAGCAGACACCATGCTGAATATTAAAAAAAACGCACTAAGTGATCACGTGACCTAGTTTTTGACCCTGCAAGGCCCATGTTCGAACTTGGCCTTAAGATCATCTAGATACAACTTCTGAACAAGTTTGGTGAAGATCGGATGAAAACTACTCGAATAAGAGAGCGGACAACATGCTGAATGTTTAAAACGCACTAAGTGTCCCCCTGACCTAGTTTTTGACCCGGCAAGGCCCATGTTCGAACCTGGCCTAGACATCATGTAGATACAACTTCGGACCAAGTTTGGTGAAGATCGGATGAAAACTACTTGAATTAGAGAGCGGACACTTAATATGAACCGACCGACCGACCGACCGACAAGTTCACTCCTATATACCCCCCTAAACTTCGTTTGTGGGGGTATAAAGACTATTAATTTATGTATTCCTTGACGATACAATATAATCATTACCTGGATATAGAATGTTGACCAGGAGCAGGTTACCATATTATAACTCGATTACTGATCATAGACAATGTATCATTAATATGATATTAACCTTTTACACAATATTCTAAACTGACGACGTTTATATTTAACAAGTTTTTAGAAAGTGAACCATAAAATTGTGCTGACTTAACAACATTGAATGACACTATTAAGTACATTATAATTGATTTCTATTGAAGTCAGGAGTATATTGTGTACAAAAATAAAACAGATGCACTTGTTTAAATGATACTTCCATTTTACGTTTACGAACTGTGCGCTAACAATCTAGCTATACACTGATTATGCCATTTATCTAGATTACATTTAAATCAATAAAAGTGTGTACTTACGTAACAGTCGATAATCATTAAATCTCAGCTCCTATAAAGAGTTAAGGTTCAGAAATTATTTAACGTGTCTATATGAATTTCGTGCGTTTATTATCGGCAACAATAGTTCATAATTCTGTATTGCAAAATCAACAGAATAAATAATTGCGTACCTCGATACTTAGCAACCGAAATGCGGCCATATCAACCACACACTGCATACATGTTTTGGGATAAAGAACGAGTCCTGTGTCTCCAGTAGGTACCATTTCATACGACCGTGGAGTCCCAACCGCATCACTTTCACGCGGGCCGTTACTCGGAGTTAGGATAACTCCAGCACTGAACAGTTTTGCGTCATCGTTAACTTGTGTATTCTTCATGCTTTCGAAAAATCCTTGCGCTGTAAATAAGACAAAACCCGCTATAGATCGGCCATTAGAGCCGCAAGCCCTGTCACCGCAAAATCATTATTTGACAATCGAAACTGATACATATGTTTTCAAAATGAACACGCTCTCAGCATTGAGAACAACGTTTCAAGATATTCTTCATTATAAGACAAAGAATCAATTATAAACATATTACTGGAAGGGGTACAAAAGAGAAACGCTACTACTTGAGCGTAGAATAACAACGGATACAAACAATTTATTGAACGGATATTTTACTAAGTTAGGGATCGGTGTATATCAGGGTGTGACGTAATTGCACATTGTTCGTGGAGAACACACAGTAACAAACAACGTTCATTTCTGTTTTCATCGAGATTTATTTCTGTTTAATAATTTCTAACACAACGCTTCTTATGTTCATGAAGTACAATTTTACAGCGTGGCGGCCAACATGGCCGCCCCGTCAAGAAAACGTGACAACTCTCACCGCAGACTTTCAAATCTAACCGCAGAATGCCTTTCTTACAACAACCACACAGCATTTTATTCACAGGAAAATAAACATAAAATTTAGATATGTCTTTCCCATTCTCGATTGATTGACTGTTACTCTTCCCCCGATTTACTAAACCCACCCCTTCCAATAACCCTTGTTGATTGGATGGATCGCAAATGCATCTACCACATGTCACAGCAGAAGAGTGCAATACAAAATTATCACTTTGGGAACAGGAGACCTCATTTCATTAGCATACTTGATCATACAAACAGATGCTCTCTCTATGGACAACCCACATTGGTAATATGAAACCTAACACTTTTATAATCGATTATGCAAACCCCGATACACATTCGATACACATTCAATCCGAACTTGTATCGTTATGTATCTTGGGAAATTCGAATTACCTTTATATAATTATCATATCTGAACTATGTATTGGTTTGAAGTAATGTTGACCTACGAGCCGAATTGTTAATCGAGAACTAAGACCATGTCAACAGATGTTCCCGATAATTGAACTACATTGGAGAAATAAAACCATAATCAATTTTTCAAACTTCATTACATACCCAATCCGAAGACATCTGTTATGTTAATTCCTAAATACCCGCAATATACAGCTACTTTACAAGATGAACTGTCAAATAGTTTGATCACTTTAAACTTTTAATTTCTGTTTACGTATAAGATAGAAATATTGATGTAAATAACCTTTCAACATTTTCTTACATATTAGTAATAAAAACAGTTACTAATTAATTACTCAAACATATTATTAAAATATTTCCCTATTATTAAATCTATCTGTACTTTAATTTCTATCATAAGAATGAACAATATGGATATACCGTTATGTCACAAGGGACCACGTGAATTATAATACCAATACATGAAAAGGGCGAAACAGAAAGCGTCGACGCTTATAGCGGTATCATATTACTTAGCAACTCAGATATGCTAGCCCCATACTGAATTACAGGTGCGAAGTTTGGGGCTTTCCAACATTGAACACATTAGAAAAAGTACATATCCGATTTGGAAAACATGTAATAGATGTGAAACAGTCATGTCGATTATAATCATAACTTGGCAGGTATTCATTGGCGTCGCACTGAAGTTCGGCGACTAGTATGTAATACGTTTTTTTCGCTTATGGGAGGAGAAGTTATTTTACGGATCAATCTATATATTTTTGTTGTCAGAATATCTTGCATAGTGGTGATTTTTTGTGTAAATTAGTGTAAATAAGTACTGCATTTGTGCCTATTACATTTACTACAACATTTATTGCCAATAATGCAAAGCTAATTCTTTTAATTAATAACTGATCACAGGGACTGGGCAATAATAAAAGATATCAGGGACTAAGCAAATACGCGCACCGGTGAAACTTTCTGGTTTTGTATAAAAACAAAACTTCTTTGTTTCACTATCCTAGCAACCACCTAGTTACTAATAAAGGCGTTATAGAGCGCGAAGCGCGACACGTATTATTAATTGTAATAATGAGTCTTGATAAAGAAAGCAGCCGCTTATCAATGAGGAGCACCATCACAGCACCCAAGTCTCATTACTATCAAGTCCTCCTACAGGTTTTTTAAGAACCACATATAGAAGGCCGCAGGCCTGACCCGTATCTTGCCAGTGGTATGGACCCTTTGGTATGGACCTTTAACCCCGCTCGCTATCCAGCGTTTGAACTTCCGGGTTTACATTTAAAGCGACTTTTAATAGCTTATGAATATCTTAGTTAGAAGGTGATTTTTCAAGCGGTTCCGTAGTGTAGTAGTTACACGCTCGCTTCACATGTGAGAGGCTCAAGGTTCGAGCCCCAGTAGAATCAAATTATTTTATTTGTGTTTTATGTTAACTTTTTGTTTTGATATAGACACTTTAGTTTAAATAAATATGTTGTTTTATTGTAACCATTTTTTGTTTTTATTATGCTAATGAAATATATGTGTGAGAAGGTGGGGGGGTCGTAAACACATTAAAACTTTTACAGTGTTTTCATATCAATGAGTACTCAACCCCTATCGTAAATAAGCAACGTAAGAATAAGTTCAGATTCATCTCCCCTTGAAGTTGAGAACAATATGAAATTACGCTTACAAGATGAAGCAGATTTTTTAAAACCTATACAGTTCTGTTCCGTTAATGAAAATTGCACACGGATGCCAGTAAAGAAAAAGGAAACCAATGTAAATAAAATGAACTATGAAATATTTGTGGGTTACAACACAAAATCATAGATAATGGTTATTTGGGGGTTATAACACAACATCATAGATAATGGTTATTTGGAGGTTATAACACAAAATCATAGATAATGGTTATACCAGTATCTTTTTCTATTTTGTTTAAAATAATAGGCCTATATATTAATATTTACAGTAGAAAATCGTTCCATGTAACTTCATGGAGTGCCTTTTACACTGAAATTCCCGACGCCCTTTGATGCTTTGCATCAATACTTATCTTGTTGTATATGAGTAATACGGTTAAACTGAGAACACTGACAACATTGTTATGAGAATTATTTGAGGAACGGAAATTCAAGATGTCTCGAACGGCAAACAAGAGACGCTTGGACAATCTTCATAATATAAATGCTAACAGTTTTGTGATTTTTTACACAGTAACTTAAAGAGGAAAATCTACATGAATGCAGGTTACATTTTGGATATAATAGGGGTCTAACCCTATACAAAAACATTAAAGACTATCTGTGTAAATAACCATATTCTTATATCTCGAAGACTACGGAAAGCTTTAATATGTCTTGGTCAAATACGAATATCTGAATATATAAGAATACACTAATTCAGATACGTTCAACATACCATAGATAGAAATCAAAGATTTTACCAAAGTTGCAATTCTTTAGACATAGAAAATAAGTTTAATTGTATTATTATATGTAAGGTATATAACGCTTTAGGATTAAATAATAAAGTTAAGCAAACATATAAACCAAGCACTTCGGCTAAGATAGACTATTGTATCATGCCATTGATCCGCAAGGTAGCACACTCGTTAACTTCCAACATAAGTTTGCACATAAAACATATTACATGTATGAATATGTCTTTTTTCATATAACATAAAATGTGAAGGCTAACAAACAGAGTAAACATGCTTTCGCCGTTATATGTTTAATTAAGCTTTTGCTATATGTGAGTAATTAACGTGTTCAGTATTGCGTTCGTTCATAATTAATTGTATTGTACATATTTATTAATTTCGCTTATACCCAATCATCTGCACAAATATATTTTTGACGAATCTTGCTAATAATTATCCAATAGCATCGAACGTTTAAAATTATGAAACATCATGATGCGACACCAGAGAACACAAACATCAAATTAATGACAATTACGTATTCATTCCTTATAAACATGAGAACATATCTAGGCGAAAAATGTTTTCCTTTGTACTTGCTCGCTAATCCACCCATACCTGTATATTTTCTATTTCAAGCCTTTATTCTAATAACTGTTACCGTTATTTATCTGTTTTCACAAATATTGTCCCTTAATGCATACATTAATATAGACGAACTCTGGAAAACTGGTGGCCGACAAGAACTAAACAATTCAGGCGTAATAACGTCGGCGCATGCGCAAAACAATTTGTACATGTAACATTTCCGGCGGTACCTTAAGTACAAACTACCTATATATCCGAACTTTTATAATAGTTTTAGTACATTTATGTTGTTAAACAAGAATCAATTTTGGTTAAGGTTAATAGAAGTTGTGTTCTGTTCTGTTTACTAAGACAAGTGAAAATCGACTTTACAATACAAGACAAAACATTAACATGAAACTATTTAAGCTTGTCTCACCGCCTTTGAGTGGTCAATGTTATTCACTGAGCATTAAATCGGTTGCAAGTCGAGTCCCAAAATTACGAAACAAAATAACCACAATATTTAAGCTCCAGCATAGAAACAATATTTATAAAATTCATTCATATCTCACGGTGTAAATGCATATCGGTGGCCTCTCTGTCAAAATGCTGCCTCTCTGTTCAATCTCGGCTGTCTCTCTGTTATAGACATGAAAAAGGGATGATCGTAATTCACAAAACAGATAAGAAAATCTAAAATTAAAACACGTAAACACATTTGTGCATAAAAGAGTTGAAGCATTTATCCAGCTACAGGTTCACAGTATTCCGCAGGTCCAAACACTTATCACAAACTTTATCGAAGATGGAATGATGACGAGGGTGGTGGAACAATCATGCATACACGCCACTTTGATGACTTTTTAACATAGCTTTTCCGGTATATGTCAAATATCAAATGTCATTGATATCACCTGTATGATCAAAAGCTTACGTTCAATGTACGCTATATAGTAATTTTCGTCAATTTTACTTAAAAAATGCCTACTTTCGCTTTCGTTGTGGCACGGAAAGCCTCTCAAATGGCTCACTTTACTGGCACGGGAAGCCTATTCGTCGAATATATGTAGCCGATAGCTAGTCCAAATAGTAACGTTAAAAGTCCCCTTTCGCCTTTGATATTTACATCCAATATTCTGACATTTAAGTTTTACTATCAATACTTTTAACAAGTGTTAAACTCATTTTACTTATAAAAATAACAATGTTAATCGACGACTAGGCTACCCGTGCCAGTAAAGTGAGCCAATCGAGAGGCTTTCCGTGCCACAACGAAAGAGAAAGAAGGCATTTTTTAAGTAAAAATGACGAAATTTACTATATAGCGTAAATTGAACGTAAAGTTTTGATCATTAAGATGGTATCAATGACATTAGATATTTGACATATAACGGAAAAGCTATGTTAAAAAGCCATCACAGTGGCATGTATGCACGATTGTTCCACCACCCTCGTCATCATTCCATTTTCGATAGAGTTTGTGATAAGAGTTTGAACCTGCGGAATACTGTGAACCTGTAGCTGGATATATGCTTCAACTCATGAATCACCTCTTTTTATGCACACATGTGTTTACGTGCTTTAAATTTAGATTTCCTTATCTGTTTTGTGAAATACGATCATTCCCCTTTTCATGTTTATAACAGAGAGGCAGCATTTTGACAGAAAGGCCACCGATATGCATCTACACCGTGTATCTGCATATTTACAAGAGGAAGCCTTCGCATGCCTTCGCATGCCTTCGCATGATTATTGGCAAGTATTTGAGCCTTAAAAACGATATATCGATAAATACTATACATTTACTAAGAAAACGCATACACATCTTCTGCGTCTAAAATGATTTTATCCTACAGCTAAATGATTTTATAGAAGGAAACTCTGGGTGCATGTAAACTTGTGCTTTACATGCCTACAATTCTTTACACTGCTACTTCGTGAACATAGCGAACTACTTTTTTCGCCTTTCACTTCTCCTTCATTTGTTTTTATATTTGGATATATGCATGAATTGAATGTTTACATTTCACATCAATGTACCGTATAAGAATAATGTCAGTTATCAATCCAATACAGCGTTTCTTTTTAATCGTCAATCTGCAAGCGCTTGCCTGCTGACGAAATCACTTATTTCCCTATTCCATTACGAAAACAAGCCCACGATTCGCTGCGATTTCTCACATTTATTGAATCGGGAAGACTCGTGACAGTCTGCGAGTCAGTTACGACAGTGGAACGATTGAGTTACGACGAATCGTGGGGTTCGGTTGAAGTCTTGCGAATAGGATCGCGACTTCACTACGATGTGTAAGAATCTACTGCGACTGCACTACGAACGATGCAGATCGGTCACGACTAAGCTAGGGTCTCACCGAACGCACCCATAAATTCGGCGCCAATATCTACTGATATTGATTCTAACACGGCACGTGACTTGTTTTCTATAGACAAAGAAGGAAATAAAGTGTGGGTTATTCTGCAATATATTATGGGCAGAGCTTAAAGTTTCGATAATAGATAATAATAAATAAAGGAAATATTGCAGTAAAATGCACGTGCTTAAATCCCGCTCTTAAAGAAATGTAAAAATGTAGCACGTATATAAATGTAATGAAACAAAAAATTGTATATTTGGTGATAAGTGGCATGACCACGCCTGCTAAGAATTTGTTTGTTAAGAAACGTAATTAAGAAAACATGTATAGCATGTCAGCTTTTCAGAAGAATTAACACATGTGACGTCATTTAGTTTCTATGAGTGTTATTCTAAATGAAAGTGACGTAATTTGCAAAATATTTATGAATGAAAACGACGTCAAATGTTTGTACATTTCAATGACGTCACTGAATAGAGAACTTTGTACTAAGAAGGGCGGAGTATTGAAAAATATAGTTTACGTACACAAGCTTGAAGCAAATCAATCAGAATCGTGTAAGAATAGAAAAAAATATTTTTCTATGATGGCGTGTTGTCGAATAACCCACAGTAAGGAGTATAGATTCGTGTTATCAAAGCACTCTTGCTCCGCATTCGTGATTTAATTCCTACGCATCTATACTCCTTACTGTGGGTTATTCGACAACAAAACATGATGGACAAATATTATTTCTTTATCATTCTTTACAAAATCGTAACTGTTTCGTAACTATATTGCGAGAATCTTAGCGGGCTCGCAACTCAATCGGGGTGAACTCTTGAAAGTCTTGACAAAGTCGTAAATGATTCGTAGACAGATCACGTGATCACCGATTCCCCGATTGAGTCACGAATTACCTAAGATTCCATTACGACGCCCAAGAACGCACTACGACACTGTTACGAGTCAATTGCGATTAAATTCAGTCTTGGAGGTCTTGGTCAAATTTTAAACACGTTTACAAACTGGTCGCGATTGTTTGGGAGCTCACGACTCGCCCGCGACTAGCTACGAATGAGTTAGATCCTTCGCCGATTGAGTTACGAATGTCCCCGACCTCAAAATATTGGAAATCGGGACAAATCGTGGAGAATCGGGTCGTAGTGGAATACCCCTATTAATTGCATCATTCAGGTAATGAACGCGAGTGTCTACGCATTTTGGCTCGAATGAAACCGGTGAGACTTTTGATTTCTTTAAAATGGGGAATGTACTCGAATTACGCGATGTTTTGTTGAACAATGTACGGATGGAGAACAGTGTCAGTGAATGTTTTTTTTCTTTTCGAACGAAATTGATGTTGAATTTATAGGGTTATTTATTTGATGAATACGTCGTTCCTTTGTTAGTTGATCAAAGAATGTCTATCCGCAAAGAATTGTCTTCTTACACCAACTGCTTTAAAATGGAAACGATGGATGACGATGAACAACTGTATATTTAATGTCGTGTGTGGAATTTCAACTCATGATGGAAGCAAACACTTGACGAGAATACACATGGTTAGTACAAAACCTTAGTAAGTAGAACAAAAGCCAGTGGACGTTTGACTTTCTTATGCCAGTTGGTAAAAGGTATGTGCAAAAAAGGGTTGTTTATAAATTAAATTAACAATATCGGCGTGCTGTTTTATGCTTGGAAATAAGTTCAAAATGGCAGTTTTTTTTTGTTTTCGGTATTTAACTATAGTAAACTATGGTGAAACAAGAATTTAAGTTTGAACAAAACCTTAAATGTTCTACTTGAGTGCGTAACATTTGGAATGCTAATTAAATGTGAATCGAGGCATATAGCGATATTTTGTTCTGTTACTCTGCTTTTGAGTGGAATTCGTAAGGACTATTTCAAGTGGCGTAGACGGGACGGATCACACACAATTTCAATAATATTACGAAAGGTTAGATTCAGTTAATTTAATCTGTTTTTTGCTATTGTTTTTAACTATTAAAGACTACTATTTTGATTGTATCAGCAACAAAAATATTGTAGGATAAATAGAATACTATGTTAGTGTCAATGTGTACTTGAATTTATCCGACTGGTCTCAGAAAGGCTTACACGGCTCGGCAAGCCTCGCCGTGTAAATCTTTCTTCAACTCGTCGGATAAATTCAAGAACACAATACACTAACATAGTATCAAATATAACTTAAGACATTTCTGGAATACCTCCACGTATATTTCCTTTAGTAACCTTATCAGTTTCGTAGTCCCAATCTCGAAGCTCCTGAAAAACGAATTTTATGAAAGTTAAGGAAACGTGTAATATGAATAATATATGCAAATATATAAAACGTTTTAAACAGGTATATGATTGCAAAATTGCCATATTGTTCTTACAAACGTAGTCAGCTATTTAGACTGTTCATAGCTTCTCGCTATTTATTTACCTAATTACACAATGTTGGTAGTGCAAAGAGATAATATAACAGAAGTACGATTTCAATATTCACCTCAAGACTGTAGTGTTTAAACTCTTTCATTGCAGACATTACTTGTAATCGTGTATTAATAGTTGTAACACAGCCATTTTTAACAAACGTATCAGTTCCGGCTAGCGGTGATAGTCGAGTTCCAATCGTCGCCATTTTACCTGCAACGTTTTCAAAAAATCAAAACTATTGGTCGATGCGAAATTTGCAGTATTACTACAGCTTTATACCTTAGAACAGTCGATATATGATATGTATATTCGTATATGCACTCATTATTTCTGAAATGTCTATTAAAATCCTGTCATCGTACCTTAGTTCACACGTTATATTTGGAAGTTCACAAAATGAAAAGGCGATCTGATGATGCAATCGATAATTTTGCTTTTTTTTGTTACAGTGAAAAACATGAAATTAAATTTGCTCAAAAAACGCCAATAACACTGAAATAATGACAAAGAGTCGTAAATCTGCGAAACTACTCGCAGCCGAAATTCCTTCTTTTTCGACAACATACACATGAAGAGTTTTAAGCTGTGAAATCCACCAAGCAGTTGTAGTGAGTGTGACGTAGCCGCCGTAGTCGCGCTAATGTATATCATATATCAAAGTGTATCATATGTCATTTAAAACATTATTACCGGCCAAAAATACAATTAAATAATGGGTCAGTCCACATTTTACTAATTAGTATCTCACGACATGCGGATATGATTGCATAACCTTTCTTGAATAGCATGTGCAGCTCATGTTTAGCTTCATGTTGAAAGTCGTGAACTTGCTAAATGTATTTACCAACAGATATTTAAGCATAACTGCATCTGCGTTATAATAAAAAACAAGCAACATTTGTATTTTCAGTTCTGCAAATAGTTAAGCGCTGAGAGTTCAGTGCGGATTAACGATGCCTCCCATTACGCAGTCCCGCATGTCATAGTTCAGTTCAGATTCAAAATGTTTAATTTTATTGGAACATTTAGGTTTACGGCTGGAGTCGTGTATTTAACATGGTAATATATTTGGAAAAAGAACTTTCGATAAAGAAATAAATACGAAAATTAAAGTGGACTCAAAATTGTCAATGACTTTGTTGTCAATTACATTACACCTCGTTGATACGAATTACGTCGTTACATTTAACTACGCAACATGTTTTAAATCTGCGCCGCGATAATGATCAGTTTTAAATTACGTAACACGAGGATGAGTCCACAAAATATAAGGAAATCTTTTCAATTACGGTAAAATGACAAAGTGCAATAATGTTTGCCACATACGGTCGAAGCCAAAGTTCCTCCATGTACGATCACCAACACATGAAGGTTCTTCAGCTGTGAATGTTTAAGTGAACTCTTACAAGCTTTAAATCGGAAGGTTTTGGATCAAAAACTGGAACAGAGTTCTATTTTTAATGTATGATCGACATTTTTATGGATCATTATACACCAATAACTAAGTAGATATTCTCAACTGTTTTATACTTTTATAAGAAAGTATAAAAAGTATAACACGTATAAGAAAAGAACTTTTGTAGAATTTGTAGTGATCAATTGTTTGTTGGGTAGTTTTGAAAATTGTTAGAAGTAAACATAGAGAAAAGCAAAAAAACAACCACAAAAACGGTTGGAGTTAAAATGTTTGAACTCGAACCTGTTACACTTAAGTTAGTGTGACGAGGATAATACCACTAGCTGCTCGCTTTCATATAAGATTCAGGTAGAAAATACTGCTGTATTTTAAAGAATGGTAACATGCAATATATTACATGATGTTTTGTGTACCCGATACACGAAGTACGTCATCAAAAAGTCACTTAAGCGTGTAGATGATATAAATAACGCATTTAACCACCGTGAACATATTTGTGCTTTTACACTTGCGAGAAAACGAGCTATATCAAATACGTTCTTAAATCGGTCGATAATACAAAATCAGTGAGACTACAACACGTTGAGAAATGTAGCCGCATATCTCTTCCTCATTCAAACAATTACAAACAAATTTGGTGCTTTTAACTATTCGAACATAAACATTAACTTAAGAAAGTGCAGCCTTTACCTCTCAATACATATGTATATTGATAACTTCCTGTTTAATATAATTTACACCATTAATGTAAGACAATTGAAGAGTGACAAATTTAGTGGCTAATTTAAACTCACAAAGAAAACGAAAGTACACATGGAATAGAGAAACGATCGTATTAGAACTCGATACGTCTAAGGGATGTAATCCAGTCAGAATAGTGTACACCTTGCTAAATTATCTGTGAAAATGATCGTCCATCTCAGGAAGAAGCCGTAATAAATTAGGTGAAATGTTGTATAACATGCTGATAGATTCAGTTGTATATGCTACAAATTTATAGTTTTTATTTCTATTTGCGAAGACAGTAGTAAGTCTTACAAGATCTCCATCACATGTACCTATTGAGATGTTTAAGGCAAATAAGGTATTTTATATACAATTACAGCGTTCGCACCCCAGGAAACCCGATACCTTGCGGGTCGTGTAATACCATAGGGGACAGTGCTGTGCATTTTGGCATGAACTAACATAGGTTAAGTAAATTGGAAAATTTAAATTTTTCAAAGTCCAATCTGAAACAACTGTGTATTAACATTGATAACAAAGGTATTGGCCCACATGTAGAAAAAATCCTGACAAATGTTCTTTAAAAAATGAGCGAAATGTGGCTCCCTGAAGAAGAAGATCGGGCAAAACGGGCCATGTTCAGGCATTTAAGGGAGAAAAAACTACTTTAATTTGCAAGCCACTACCATTATTAAAGGATTTATACAAACCTTCACGTGTCTTCCATATTCTTTCAGCAGGGTTTCTCCAGAACACTATTTATTGTGGAGAAATTTGTGTTTTTAATGACAATGTTGGGAAATCATTGATACCATCAGGGGAAGACCAGGAAACCATATGTGGGCAGTGACTTTATAATTCTTTTCGTGACAAAAAAACCCCATAATTTTCAGCCATTTTAAAGCAATTCCTTTGCTTTGTAGAGGCCTATAGTAAGTGTATGTGGGCACATATGCATACAAATGTACTTTTAATGCTTTTTAATACATTCAATGATATTATTTGGCTTTCATCCAACATCATTTCAGAAACGTGAATCCTTTGTCTTATATATAATGTGGTTATTCAATGTCTACTTTAAGATATGTAAAAAAGCTATCACAATGCTAGTGTTGCCCCCCCCCCCACACATTATTATACCGCCACAAAGTCTGTTTGGGGGGCTATATAGCTATATAGGAATCAGTTTGTTCCGACCGTCCCTGTCCCAGTATGTTACGTCCGTCCCGATTTCTTGTCCGTTTGTCCGCCCGATTTATTTTCATGAAATAAATTCTGAACAAATGAACATACAACATTCAAACTTCATGTTGATGCAACCTTATTAGCTTTATATATACACCCCACCGTCTTTTAGGTCACTTGGTCATAGGTCAAGGTCACTTAAATTTCTTATTGAAAACTTTATCATAAACTGTATAATGGAAGAGCTTCCACCTACAGCCTTCAAAATTCATATATTTATGCACCTCAATGAGTTTTACAGGTCAAATCCAGTGTTAGATCACAAGGTCAAATGTCAATGTCACTTCAACCTCTAATAGAAAACTTTAATGTTGTCTTCAGAACAAAAATGTTTCCATCTGCAATCTTCAGACTTCCTATGTAGATACACCTGACCTAAATGAGTTTTACATTATCACACTACATTATTTGGCCATTAGGTCAAAGGTCACTGTGTTCTCTGATTAAGAAAGATTACATTGGCCCTAACTGGTTTCTAAAAACCTCATATGTAGATGCATCAATGAATTTTGCGCAACACATACCGTTATGATCGCAGGTGGAATGGAATGTAAATTATTAAAAATGCATACTGTAATAAAGTGAGTATAGGTAAAATGTCTTCAAAATTCAAACATAATATATCAACATGAGAGCTATTGTTACTCTAAAAGCTATCATTGTCATTGCACAAAATCAAAGACTGCTTGTGATTGTAAATTTCTTACAGCAACTAGCTGTAATATGAGCTTTTATTAGTCCCATTTTGGTTGGCAACTTGCATTATTACATCTGCAAGTGGGATAGGCAGGAAAAGTTGCTTTTGCACAGTGTTCCATTTCATCTGCATACTATATCACATGCATTTAGCAAACCTGCTTAGTGTTTTCTGGCGGTGTGGTATTAATAACTTATCAAACTTCTTCTAAAGAAAGTCACATATCTATCTATCTATATATACTGTGTAACTCCCCTTGCGGTTATTATTGACAATATGGTGGACGAACCAGTTATCGAACACATAGGGAATTACGTTAAAATTTAAACACTTAAAATAACAAAAAACATTAGGTTTTAACAAATGACTAAAAGTTTAATCATTTAATAACTTATCTGTAAAGTTTTCAAGCAAATATCCTTCAAGAAATCATAACAATGATTAAACTTGTCTGTGAACAAGGTTAGTGTTATTCTTTTATTCAACTGTACTCTGTGTGGTAAAATGTATAAAATCGGTATCAACGTCATGTGTTGAAGTCTCGTTTGCGGCTATAAACTAGCAATGGCCAAATTCGTTAAAAGGGGAGTAACAAGTCAGTTCATTGAAATAAAAAGGTCTTCACTACTATTAAGTATATTTTAACTATTATATTAACTATTATTTTGTTCAATAGACAATTCTTTTCAAGGCCAGTTTGTGCCGATTTTAATGTTATTTAAATACGCCTTACAGTAAAATCACAGAAAACTTAAGGCAATCTAAACAAAATTAAGCGCAAGTTTAGCGACTTCATTTCAAATGAGTTTTTCTCATTGTGACACTTGCCGAATTAGCACCAAAAGTCTCAGAACACGCCACAAAAATATTTTACATAAAAAAAAACATATACACTTATTAAGACATCATTTTTATGTACCTAACCAATTAATGTATGCGACAAAGTAGTCAAGTCTTACTTTATATTTTCCAAAATAGTGTTGGTAAAAAGAAATAAAACTCGAGAATGTTGAAAAGGCACTATTGATCATATATAAGGCATTAAAAGTACAATTGAATGCATATGTGCCCACATACACTTACTGTAAGCCTCTACAAAACAAAGAAATTGCAACAAAAAGGCTGAAAAAGAATTATAGAGTCACTGCCCACATATGGTTTCCTGGTCTTCCCCAGATGGTATCAATGTTTTCCCAACATGGTCATTAAAAACGCAAATTTCTCCACACTAAATAGTTTTCTGGAGAAACCCTGCTAAGAGATTATGGCAGACATGTGAAAGTTTGTATAAATTCATTAATTATTGTGGTTGCTTGCAAATTAAAGCAGTTTTTTCTCCCCTGAATTCCTGAACATGGCCCGTTTTGCCCGATCTTCTACTTCAGGGAGCCACATTTCGCTCATTTTTAAAGAACATTTGTCAGGATTTTTTCTACAAGTAGGCCAATACCTTTGTTATCAATGTAAATACACAGTTGTTTCAAATTGGACTTTGAAAAATTTTATTTGTCCAATTTACTTTCCCTATGTAAGTTCATGCCAAAATGCACAGCACTGTCCCCTATGGTATTACACGACCCGCAATGTATCGGGTTTCCTTGGGTGGTTCGTGTGTCGTAGCTATCGGTGAAACCCTTCAAACGCTTTGGAAATAGGCGTTAACGTGTTTGTTGTACACATAGAAACTACAATAGAGCCCGTTTGTCGTCACAGATAAAGTGTTTTTTCAAGGTGTGCTCTACTTCAACGCAAACTGTTAGTCCTGTATGAGAATTACATGTTAATTCTTGAGATATTATTAAGTATTAAATAGAATGTTTTGTTTGTTTGTTTCGTTGGATTCTTTCAGTTATATCACGGCTGCAAGTTTACCAAGTCTCATCTTTCCTGGGATAGCTGGGTTACACGAAGTGCACATACATATGCCAGTAACTTGACCACCGCCTACTTGAATCAGCGGTAGGGGAAGAATGGTGGTAGAAAGGATTTCAGTAACAAGCCCTCACAAAGGTATTTTGCCGGGCCGGAGATAGAACCCGCGATCCTCGGATATGTAGTACATACTGAGCTAGCCGTCCGGGGATCGAACCCGCTCATCATGTGACTGTATCATAGGATTAAGGGGGGAAATGTGATTAATGAATATTGCTTATTCTGAATTTGGATAGCTTATGTTAAATTTATTTTACAAACAAAATTCGTGAGTCATCATTCAATAATTTTCAGTTTATTTGAAATTAGAAAAAAAAAAACAATTGCAACCATGCAAAAAAAATCAGAAATAGTTGTTATAGTGCATTCTCAAAATCATAAATGTTGAATATCAACGTAGTACGTTTCCATTACCTGTCTCTAAGGTATGGACTAAGTGCTTTCTTTATGAACGGTAATAAATCAATAATGGCTATAAATCACCAAATTTCATACTTCAGGGAAGCATTTTAGGTTAATTATTTAAAGCAATGCATACACTGGAAAGATGTTTTAACATAGTATTAATAGCATACTTTAAATAAACAAACCAATAACAACAAACAAACATAACATTGAGATTTTTTTCAATTACATTCGTCCTGTTCATTAATTTAACGATACTGAGGCCATGTTTTCCAATGAACTGCAGCCATATCTCACTCGGCGGAAAAATCAGTAGAAACAATGTTCTCAGCAATTTTCTCGAAGATTGCGCAAACAAATGTGACATATATTGTTCACAATCTTTGATTCCTTCATTTTAGTGACCTAGTTTTTTTACCGGACGTTACCAGGTTTAGAACCCGGCCGAAACATCATTGGACATTGAAAATCTGACCAAGTTTCATGCCAATTGGGCAATAAATGTGGCCGCAAGAGTGTAAATAATTTTTTTATTTAATTTGACATAGTGGCCTTATTTTTGACCCCACGTTATCCAGTTTTGAACTCAGTATGTATTAAAACATTCATAAATCAAACATCTCGTGAACACCCTTTCACGATAAAATTACAAAAGCGTTTGGTTACGTTAGTTCCCCTGAAATACACAAATAAACAAAAACAGCAATAAAGCAACAAAATAAACGTGAAATTGACACTTTCAATCCATCAACATAAGAATAGTCATTAACACGGTTTTGTTTATGTAATGGTGGTAAATTTTTCATTAACTTTAAAGGTACTTGTTCACAGCCTATCGGATTATATGATAAAACATGTATTTAAATGTAGATACAGATACAACTATAGTATTTGAAAAACTCTAAAATAAGTATAACATCAAAAAAAAAAAATAAGTATATGTTGACCCTGCCAAGAGTCAAACATGTGTATATTGGCAGCAGAACATGTTAAGCGACCACAAGCAGTTTAGATTTTAGGACGGCGTATTTAAAAAAAAGTTTTAGTCATGCACGCAAGTTCCAAAGTGATGAAAAGAATTACAAATGCTTTGTAAATGTAATATATATCAATTGACGATTGTAAATACACGCAACGATAATTTTCATACTTTTAGCAGGTAATTTATTATTTTTCAAAAGGTACCGCTTTTAAAACCGAAAGTAGGATTTCTATTCCAAAGGATCTGTATTCCTACAAATATTTCAATTTAGAAACTATTAATCAGTTTCATAAACATATTATCACATGAAAGTGACTCTAAAGCATCGATTGCAATATATGTGAGCCTGATTTATGCAATCAGATTCTTACAGTCTTGATTGACAGACAAAATTTGAAACCGAAAGTAAGATTTCTAGTCGTATACGTCCATTGCGACAAACGCGATTATTTTTAAGTTTCAAAGCTCAAAAGACGGATTCATACCTTGTCACCACCCGATATATTCTAATTGGTATAGATAAAATATGTTTCTTATTTATACTTAAATTTACTATATACTAAGTTGTGTAGCTTTAAGTGTCGTTCCAGATTAGCCTGTGCAGTCCGCACAGGAAATTCAGGGACCACACATTCCGCTGTTACGGTATTTTTCGTTAAAATGAATTATATTCTTAGCAAAAATCCGCTTTAGGAAGAAAGTGTTGTCCCTGATAAGCCTGTACGGACTGCACAGTTTATCTGGGACAACAATATACGTATTAAGCCTCATTTTCCCAGAGCGCGGCTCATATCATGGTATTTAAACAACACTGTTTCTGATACATTTCTAACTCACAACTCACGCATATGTGTTTTAGCATGTTTAAACATAAACTGGTTGCATACACAAAATTGTTTAACGTTGAAAGCGGATATACCTGAATCAATTACGGTCGATTACACACAGTTAGCGAGGTTTTATTTTTGTGTGACAGGTAAAATGCATATATTAACTCAACCTGAAACACATAAACTAAAAAACAAACAGTTTAGCGAAAAAAAACTTTAAATAATGGCCAACACTTACCTCGCAAGTTATGTATATAAAAACTCCCTTACGTATATAATATACACAATTAACTCAAGACAATTTAAGAGCGTCAAACTGACAAGCTAGAAATGTGTCAACAGGGATCTTTCAGGTATTCCATACTTTTATCTTTCTCACTCGTTCACTTTTAACACTTTTATCTTGCACTGACTGCGCACCTGTCAATAATACCCGCAAGAGGTTAAGACAGTATATATAGATAGATAGATAGGTGACAATAACGTAGTGACGTCACCATCTATGTATAGAATGATGTTGAGGCACGAACAACAACTCTGCTAGGAGAATTGATCATAAAAACACGCTGCAAAGCATTGAATCAGCAGTCACGTAATTGTGTTATAAATATTGCGAATACTAACAGGCATATTAAACTAAGTAGCGTGTAACTCGTTTCATATAAATCTATTTACATAGATTTGTCTAAGGATGTGTCAATCGTCAATCGTCATGCATCGACTATTTCCGGAGTCCTCCGTAAGATAGATTTATGCAATAAATCGTCTGCTGCTGCAGGGTAAGGCCGTTGTATACGTTTGAAACGTAAGCACATGTATTGGTCCCTGATACAAATGTATGCAGCGCTTATAGTATATTCATGTTTAAAATTTTAAATCTCGTACTCACTTGTTACTACACTCGTACCAAAAATACTTTTAATAAGTTAATTGTTTGTAAACGCCAAACGTGAAGATTTTATCGCATATTTCGGATTTCTGTGAGTAAATGCTTCATTGGCGTAGTCAGAGGCATATATAGGCCGAGGCAGTTAATTGACCTCTTGAAAATTGTTGTTGCATTGACAAGCTCTGCGTTCATTGCGTGTCTTCCTGTTGTCTATGATATGGCTTGAATCTCTTACTCTGCTTTCCTAGCGCGTACTTAGTGCGTCCAATTTTCACTTGCGAGCAGCTATAAATAGCACTGCTGACGTAGGTAACGTGTGGCTATTGCATATTCTCAACTTTTCTTCCTGTTTGTGGACTTTAAACTCAGACAATAATGATTAAATCGAAAGAAAGTATACAACACCATTACCGGCATCAATCTGTATTATTATACTATTATTGTACCACTTGTTTATCACATACATTTCGTTTCGTCGACGTCATCCTCAGCTAACTCTTGAATCACATCCGGGGACTTCCTTCCCTTTTATTCCTTTGTTATACAGCTGCTGCAGTGTTAAGATACCAGCCAAAGATGCCGAAACAGACCTGGATGCAGGCGTGCATAACATCTCGGAATGCGTCAAGATGTGAGTACTATCTGGGGCTACGGTGGATTTCATGTTTAATGATTGTAGAGCCACTCTTGTGAAACCATAGAGTAATAATGTTTTTAGGACTTGATTGTCAGTTTTGTAATACACTTCTGTTGCGAACACAGCCTATTCTTTACAACGTTGTTGTTCAATAATTGACTGATGCTTTCGTTTCTGTTTTTGTTTTCTGTTTTTACTATATTTCTATTTTCTCATAACATGCATGTTGAGAATGACTATTTCGCCTCTAGAGACAGAACGGAAGAAAGAACCGACAACATGTGGTTTTTAAATGTGCGTTGGTTGTACCGATGGTAAAATTTGGTTAAAGGGCGTTGAAAATTACTTAACTTTATAATGCGTTAATTGAAATAAATACACCATTCAAATTGAACTGACAGCGCAAAAGAAGGCACCATGTCAGTCTTCTTTCACAATGACGTCATGAGAGCGCCACCATTTTGTATGTATGCATTGTAGATTTTCTTCTAACATCTCATTGTTGAAAAACATGTATCGTCATGTGAAGTGAACTTTCTTGTATTTTTAAACAGAAACTTACGAAAGCGCGGTCTGTATAGTAATACAAATATATGTTGTTCAAACAAACTTCTGTAGTTTTGCGTTTTTAAGACATCTCTAAATTTCTACAGCTAGGCGAGTATGCATTTATTATTGAACCATAACCGGCAATTCCATATTTCCTGTAGATGGGGGGTTGGAGACACCGCCTTTCACCAAGGTGCCCATGATCCCTTGTTTGACACGCACGGAGACATGATGTTCGAGGGCGGGGCGAAGTCCGTGTTTGCGCCACTGTGTGGCAAATAACTGGATCTGATCTGGTAGGAGAATTGTTCTGTTGATGATTGGATTGACGTTCTGCGAAGTTATTTATGTTTTAGATTAAATTCCTGTCCTGAGCTTCGTGTGCAAAGGCTCAAAACTGCATTGGCCTCCGCAAAGAGGTGGGGCCAGTGTTTACATGCCTTAGCATCACAATACACAACTAATTTTAGTTCTGTTGGCGTATGAACATTTGTAAATGTGACTGCTTTCAGCTATTTATATAGTGCATGCATCATCATTATTCTAGGATGTATAATCGGGGTCACACCGTCGTTGGCGCGGAGATAGCAGAGCAGGCGGTCCAGGAACTGTTCTCAAGATCAAGCTTGACGTTCAAGTGCAGTACGTAGAGGGAGTGGGGCGGCTGTACAAGGTATGTACACTCAAGGTAAAAGTATAGTGGGGCGGAGCTTGCAAAGCATGTGTTTCTCCTTAAAGAACAATTTGGCAATCATTGAATACATCGCAAAGGCGTATACGTTTGTGAACGAGCCTGGGTTATTCTGTTGTCTATGCCTTGAAGAATTAACTTTCAATTTTGTAAAATAATAGCTTAATATTGTCTACCTGCAACGAATCCATGGAGTAATTCATTTTCTAGAAGTGGTCTTTCATTGTAGAAACGAAGGGAAATGTATTTATGGTCAGCCCATGAGTTTCCAAGTTTAACCTTGCTTTGACGTGGGTTGACCTCCACCTTGGTTACATGTATTAATTTGAAATAAATAAGCTGAGTTACAAGGTAATGGTAGATGCCCCAGTTCAGAGTTGTCTCTTGTATTCACAGAGCACGGACGGACGGCTACAAGTGTATGTCGGAGATCTGTTTGATTTGACCAAGTAAGAGCATTACTGAGACGAGTTCTGAGAAAACTGGGTTTAATGCATGTGCGTAAAGTGTAGTTCCAGATTAGCCTGTGCATTCCGCACAGGCTAATAAGGGACGCCACTTTCCGCCTTAACTGGATTTTCGTGTAGAAGAGACTACCTTTAAACGAAATATACCATAAAAGTGGAAAGTGTCGTCCCTGATTAGTCTGTGTGGACTGCACAGGTTAATCTGGGATGACACTTTACGCACATACATTCAGCTAAGTTTCCTCAGAACGCGACTCTATTGTTTTTCACACGACGTGCCTAAAATAATTCTATTTGGTTCATACCAGAAACATTATCAAAACCTTCGGGCACGCTGTTGGAAATTATAAACGTCTATTTTCTGCCTCCCTTTGTTCACGTTGAAGTGCTTTTATTGTAGAATATTAAAGAGCTTTAAAGGTTACGATTTACCACTCAATATAACATTGTATCGATTTGAAATGATATATCACTTGCGATTCTTTTAATTCCACGCCTGTACGCTACTAAATCTTACACACCTGATTATCGACCTAAATCGTGATGTAAGTTAGTTATAGATTTTATATGTCAATAAAACTGTAAAATAATAGTAATACATGAACTAATTGTATAATTTTTGAGATCGCTTGGGCGAGTTTGACCGAGTCTGGGATTCCAGGTCACTCGTGGCTATTAACGTGGTGGATCAGGAGAGGTGATGATTGTATTATCAGAAACAAAAAAGTTTTATATTTTGCTGTGACGTGCCTACGTTTCGGACCTCTTTCGGCATTTTACGAGCAGTTTTACAAGGCGGATTGTGTTTGTTTTGTCCGTGTGGATTCTTTCGCTACTACTAAATGGATTTAACACATTTTAATGCCAATTATATCAGGATTATACATTTTACGTAATATAAAATATTTATGCTCATTTGTCAAGTCCATTGATGCCAATCTTGTAAAGGACATTACCAACAAAAACGCAGAGACACTCACATTAAAAACAACCTCAATTAACGCACATACGTAAAACAACTACATGTATATGAAACAACGTCGCAACTTGTGACTGGTTAGCAATATAATTGTTAACTTGAACGCTTAACATGCACGTGTTTCACACCGGATGTTCTCGTTGATAGGTACCGCGACCTGCTTCTGTCGTTTCTGAAGAAGGATGGACAGAATTACCTCATGAACATTGACTATGACCCCGCCGTCTGGCCAGGTACGCAGTGAACTTTCAACGTCCCTTAAATTTTTCCACAGCCAATGAACCTTAAATGTTCAACTTTCAGCTTGGTCGCAAATAAACAAAACCCCAATTTTGCAGACACTCATATGATATAGTAAATAACTATACAAACCTGTGCTCCATAATTAACTTGCTTTAATGTTAGAAAAGAAAAGTGCACGTGCATTTCTTACAGCAAAAGGTTGAAATGTCAAAGCTTTGCTAATGTTCAGACCATCTGGTTTTATGCCTTACATCTATCACATGGCGCATTTATCATTGCTTGTTTATATCGACTTGTGATGTCATTTTATACTACGACGTCTGTACGAAAATGTCAATTATCGATGGAAGTTTAATGCCATTGTATATGCAAACCCAAATTATTCAACACAGTTAGTATTGTATTTAGGATCAGCCTCTTTTGTTCAGTGTAGTTGGACTGTTTCTCACTTACCTTTTCAGCTCTTTGTTGTTTTAATACAGACTTAGTATTAGTATGATGATGACTTAAAACAGTTTATCAGTATACTATTTAAGGTAAGAATTTGTATTTTCAATGATATGTTTATCTATTGCTCTGATTGCCTATCTCCGTTGTTATACACTTATAACGACTGCAAGACCGTGTTTTTCCAGGACCGCCACACAACATCACGGATCAGAGGGTCAGACAATTGTATGATATGTGAGAAATAAGTCATTTTTCTGCTACACTGATACAGGCAATGATATGACTTAATTTCTTTCTCGATCAAATTTCGACCTTCTTCTAACTACAAGGCGATGCAATACATATTATCATAATATAGACAGGTAATGGCGTATGTAATAGTTTATGAATTATCTTCAAAATGTATAAGCAAGATATATTTATACCCCCACAAACGAAGTTTAGGGGGTATATAGGAGTGAACTTGTCTGTCGGTCGGTCGGTCAGTCGGTCGGTCGGTCGGTCTGTCTGTCGGTCCGTATTAAGTGTCCGCTCTCTAATTAAAGTAGTTTTTCATCCGATCTTCACCAAACTTGGTCAGAAGTTGTATCTACATGATGTTTAGGCCAAGTTCGTACATGGGCCTTGCCGGGTCAATAACTAGGTCACGGGGTCACTTAGTGCGTTTTAAACATTCAGCATGTTGTCCGCTCTCTAATTAAAGTAGTTTTCATCCGATCTTCACCAAACTTAGTCAGAAGTTGTATCTACATAATGTTTAGGCCAAGTTCGAACATGGGTCTTGCCGGGTAAAAAACTAGGTCACGGGGTCACTTAGTGCGTTTTAAACATTCAACATGTTGTCCGCTCTCTAATTAAAGTAGTTTTTATCCGATCTTCACCAAACTTGGTCAGAAGTTGTATCTAGATGATCTTAAGGCCAAGTTCAAACATGGGCCTTGCCGGGTCAAAACTAAGTCATGGGGTTACTTAGTGCTTTTTTTACATTCAGCATGGTGTCCTCTCTCTTATTCAAGTAGTTTTCATCCGATCTTTACCAAACTTGGTCAGAAGTTTTATCTACATGATCTGAAGGCCAAGTTCGAACATGGGCCATGCCAGATTCAAAACTAGGTCACAGGATCACTCAGTACGTTTTACACATTGAGCATGGTGTCCGCTCTCTATTTCAAGTAGTTAAAATCCGATCTTCACCACACTTGGTCAGAAGTTTGAACTAGATGATGTGTAGGTCAAGTTCGAACATGGGCCATGCCGGGTCAAAAACTAGGTCACGGGGTCACTTAGTGTGTTTGAAACCTCACCATGTTGTCCGCTCTCTAATTCAAGTAGTTTTTATCCAATCTTCATCAAAATTGGTCAGAAGTTGTATCTAGATGATGTCAAGGTCAAGTTTGAATATGAGTTATGCCGGGTCAAAACCAGGTCATGGGGTATCTTAGTGCGTTTTAAACCTCACCATGTTGTCCGCTCTCTAATTCAAGTAGTTTTCATCCAATCCTCACCAAACGTGGTCACAAGTTTTATCTAAATGATCTCTAGGACAAGTTTGAACATGGGCCATTCCGGGCCTAAAACTAGGTCACGGGGTCACTTAGTGCGTTTTTTAACATTCAGCATGGTGTCCGCTCTCTAATTCAAGTAGTTTACATCCGATCTTCACCAAACTTGGTAAGAAGTTTTATGGAGAGGATCTTAAGGCAAAGTTAGAACATGGGCCTTTCTGTGTCAAAAACTAGGTCAAGGGATCACTTAGTGCGTTTTAAAAATTGAGCATGGTGTCCGCTGTTTTTTGTGAAGACGACATGCAAAATATTATGTGTCAATGCGGCATGTGGGGGTATTCGTCACATCTGTGAAAAGCTCTAGTTCATATTAATTTTTCCGTATTATGTAACCATCCATACTGTAATATGTATTGAAACTGAGTATACATCGGTTTGGAAGTTTTTTAAGGGAACTGACCAGCTTTTCTTCACCATTAGTTCTCTAAATACCCCCCCCCCCCCATCCCGACACTCTCCCTCCAAATTGTCATGCACGATTGTATTTCAAATGAACATGGTCTTTTATTTGCTACCTGAAGGAATTACTTATTCTATAATATGCAACCTCAGCTTGTTAATATATATATCTTTAACGGTTGCAAATTGTCATGACGATTTCTTTGTAATATGAACTTGGGAAGAGGACAACGACAACGAGTGAGGCATGGTATACGGGAGATAACCCTGGGTTATGGTTGGGTTAGGGTTAGGGGTCGGGTTAGGGTTAGGGTTAAGGCTAACCCTGACCCAAACCCGACCCCTAACCCTTACCCTAACCCCTACCCTAATCCTCTAACCTCCCCATGCGTAGTACAATACCATGCCTCGCTCGTTGTCGTTGTCCGCTTCCCTATGAACTTATTCATGGGCTACATGTTCATATTTCTGTTGCAATTTGTTTGAGGTCAAAACGTATTTGTCGTGGACTAAGAATTCGTTAAATTAACAAGAAAACATTTTAGATGTATAATATTTACATGTGGACAATATGAAACTGATTGTATGTAATCATGTAATAAAGGTGAATACTGCAACATTGAGGTGATTCAAGAATCTAACCTCACCGGCATCAGCAATCCGGACAACAAAGCATCTGGTGGCCACGCCCCGACAGCATCACCGAATTCTGTCGGTGCGGCATTAAGAACATCCTCGTATCTTTATGAGCGATATTATAAAATAACGTTCAAGTGAGACAAATCAGTGCATTGACCACTATATGTTCATACTTAAGTGGAATAAAAAAAACACATACAAACAATCAAGACTCGCACAAATCTTAACCATCACTTCTGAATCAGTACGCATGCGCATGTATTTTGAATCTGCTCATTTACCGGTGTGTATAAATATTGTCCATTGTACTGTTAATAAATTACAGCCATAACAGTTTAAAAACGTATTAAAAATCCACACAACTCATTGCATACCACAGTGTTATTCGTCCCCATGCATGTACTTTTGTTTGTGTATAAACTACGCTAATTTCGGGTATAAACTTTGCAAATTCACATGGCCTGCCATGTGGTGATTATTTCGACTTTAGGCCATTACAAATTGATCATATGTATGTCGGATGTGCCGCGTCTAACAATCGTTAATGAAATAAAGTTATTATTATGATTTTATTGTACTTAAAGGGTCCATTTGCCCCGCATCCAAATTTTGTAAATGCAGGGCTGTTGTTTATTCGTTTCGTTATGTTTAAACTTTCATATTTCATTTTCTGAGTTCTGAAATGAAGTACACATTTGTTAATTTCACTCGCTGATAAGGTTTGGGGTAAAAGTCCGTCGAACAGCTAATCAAATTGTTCTGACATAAGTGCACTAGAGTCGGACCCGCTACCTCCGTTGTTGACCGCCAGCCTGTCAATGCAGAGTTTGTCAGTTCTCTCCCGACCCTGTCAGTCGGACTCGCTACCTCCGTTGTTGTCCGCCAGAGTGCTGATGCGGAGTTTGTGAGTTCTCCGCTACCTCCGTTGTTGACCGCCAGACTGTCAATGCGGAGTTTGTGAGTTCTCCGCTACCTCCGTTGTTGACCGCCAGACTGTCAATGCAGAGTTTGTGAGTTCTCTCCCGCCCCTGTCAGCCATTTTGGTCAATGGTGTATACAGCCATTTTTGCTAACCGTCTGATTCAAGAGTTAAGAGAAGTTTTCAGCTACCGACAAATGCATGGACATTTATTGCTGTGTACCCACTAAGGTAGGCTGAGAATGCGCAGGAGAGTGTATGAGTACTGACAACCGCCGTTTTGTGACCGATATTTCGTTATATGTAGCGTAAATAATTTTGATGTATAAGAGTCGATCGACCGTCTTCTTGGGACAGTATTTGTAACGGAAGATTTTCTTTACGTTTCAGCATCTTTGATTAATCGTTCAGCCTTGCGTATATTTTTAAGTAAACTGGCAGGATAGGTGCATACTTGTTAGTGCCTGAGGACACATAAAGTCAAAGTCATGGTCATCGGGATCGATAGGATCATTCTTTTCTAAAATGCTCTGCGCTCGCTCCAAGACCAGATAGATCACACAATTATCTTGGAGCAAGTTATTAAACAAACAAGTTATTTCAGAAACAGAATGACAACACGCATTTTAGTGTGATATGATAGTGTAGTCTTCATTCAGTTTTTCCTGACTATGACGAGAATATTGCTTGAACACTATTAAATAAACATATCCTTCGAGTACAACGTCTCTGTGTAAAAATGCTCCATGCCGTAGTTTATCTGTGATACGGTCTTTTAGTTGACAACCACTACGACTTTAGGTTCAATATTTGCGTCTGTTAAGGTAGGCCTTTGCCTACGTGGTTTGCCTGAAATGAAAAACTGCCATTTACCTTAATGGATGCCTGTGGCTGAAAGTCTTTAAATAGTTTGTTTTTTTAACAACGAGTTTTCAGTCGTTCTGGGAAAACTGTGCTTAATGCATGTGCTTAAAATATCATCTCACATCAGACTTTAAAGTCCGCACATGCTTTGTAAGTACGACACTTTCCGCCTAACCTGGACTTGTGTATAGAAGAAACCTCCTGTTTGTTTCAGCTGATTATTATACTATATAAGGGGATTTAAGTAGTGACTTATAAAGATTACTTACTAAAGATTATGTATAAGAGACATCCCCAACATACAATTGCAGGTAATGCGGAACGAGTATTATATTTTTAACTTAAACTGTGTCACAGGCAATGATGCCCTTACGACATATTTTTGGTCGCAGACAAGTGCACTATTCTAGTATATGATACGACTGACAAAACGGCCATAATTCTGCATAACCACGTTGCAGCAACGTTTCCTTTCTTAACAATCATGTACACATACAGGTATTTAAACTACAGTTTGATCACAATCCGCCGAGCAATTAAAGAGGAGTTGAAAATACCGCATTTAATTACTAAATATTCTATTGATGAAAAAAATAACAAGGAGTCATACAGCCAAAGCGATCATGTACACGTTCAGGTCATTTAACTGTGAATGTTTAAGTGACGTTCATGTAGTAGTTAAGGAGGAGTTGAAAACAAAGGGCCATAATAGTGCCGACATTTGTTGCAGCCGCACGTCCTTTCTATTCGATCATATACACACTGAGGTGATGCATTTGTAAAAGTATAAGCGAGATTAACCCAGTAGATCAATAGGAGTTGAAACACACAATGTACATGTAGTCTTTAGCGGGAAAACAGACAGAGGGCCATACATCTAACGCAGCCAAGATAACTTTTACGACCATTTAAAAAATGATGCATAACGTTAAACGTCTCATTATGTAGATACTCTAAATTGCATGATTAATTTTGTTTATTCGCGAGTTCAAATCACACTGTGTAGGTTTTGCGTAAAAATCTGTTTGGTCTTATTACGTGTTTCTTAATGCTTTGACTGTGCTCAATATTGCTATTCTAAATAGGCATTTACAGATAGAGGGCAAGTGTTTTCTTGCAACATGCGCGTATAATAGACTGTCAAATTCTAATAATAATTTTAGTTGTGTTTTGGCAACTACTTGTAAACTTGTAAACGAAGATTTGGAGTCAAATGCCAATTAAAAGAAAATAAATTGATGTTGCACAAATGCACTTAATATTATATTTACTTCTCTGGCACTATGTCTATTCAAGTGGTTTATTTATACATACAACTACTATGTATACAGAACTGGGTTTTGACCTTAACTTAACTTACAGAACTTTACTTACAAGATTACATGACTGTGTTATTATTATTTGCTGATGACTTTGCTATTTTAGGCAAGTCACCTGCTCAAGTTCAATCACATTTGGATAAGTTATTTTTATATTGCAATTCTTGGGGGCTTGAAGTTAACATTGCAAAAACTCTGCTTCGGAAAAGGGATGGATTAACATACAACGATAAATGGACATACAATTGTAATGTCCTTGTTGTGGTTGATATTTTTTAACTATTGATGAACCGTGTTGAATTAAACAGTTCTTTTTTATTTAACCAGGATCATTTGGTTGGTAGAGCCATTAAGGCAATGATGACACTATTGTTTAAATGCAATTATTCTGAAAAAAAATGTGTCCGTTTTTTAAAAACTCTTATGTGGGTTCTTTATTAAATTATTCTTGAGAAGTTACAAAGTCAGATGATATTTAACCTTACATTGAACATTTTGCAATCGATTGTCACAGGTTAATATAAATACATGTTATGTTGCTGGTAATGCTTTATTTTGTGTAAGATTAAGAGTCTCTGCACAACCGTTGAGAATCCAAACTGGCAGACACGCTCAGAATAACATTCTACGAAATTCTACGAAATGTACATCATTGTCTATGTTGTAATGACTTCAATTTAGAAGATGAAAAACCATATTATATGTTTATGCCGCTGTTTCACTGAGTTATGTAAAAAGAAAAAAAAATCAATATTTTATAATGTATGCAAACTTATCAAAGAAGCTTTTGTGATAAGAAATGCGATTCTGAATAATACTGTTTAATAAACGTAAGAACCTACGTGTTCTTACCATCGATATTATTTATATGTATTTTTAAGCGAATATATTATGTTATGTAATGTTATGTTGTTCTACCTATTTACTTTACGTAGTATACTATGTGTATTTACGCATGAAGACGATGTACTTATGCATAAGTCTGAATAAACTGTATGTATGTCTTTCTATAAAACGGGATATACCGTACTTTATGTGGTTTTACAAATGTGAATCGTCACTGTTGCATATTTTGAAATATTTTGAAATATTTTATATATATATATATTCAGCATCACATAATCGCACTACCGTTCGGCGAACAAGAACAACAACAACAACAATAACACAAATAATATTAATTTTGCTGCTGTTGCTTGTATCATTATTACTACTACTCTATCAACTTCTACTCTTCCTACTACCACCACAACCACCACCACCGCCGCCGCTGCCACCACCCACCACCACCGCCGCCGCTTCCGCCACCATTACCGCCACCACACCACCACCACCACCACCACCACCACCACCACCACCACCACCACCACCACCACCACCACCACCACCACCACCACCACCACCACCACCACCACCACCACCACCACCACCACCACCACCACCACCACCACCACCACCACCACCACCACCACCACCACCACCACCACCACCACCACCACCCTCACCACCACCACCACCACCACCACCACCACCACCACCACCACCACCACCACCACCACCACCACCACCACCACCACCGCCGCCGCCGCCGCCGCCGCCACCACCACCGCCGCCGCCGCCACCACCACCACCAACAACACCAACAACACCACCACCACCACCACCACCACCACCACTGCTACCTCTGCCTCTATTACTACTACTACTACTACTACTACTACTACTACTACTGCTAATAATAATAATAATAATAATAATAATAAAAATAATAATAATGATAATAATAATAATTATACAAGTTATAAATCAGATAGGAAGGACTGTTATGCTCTCAATCCTACCATTTGATAATTTGAACTGAGCACTACATGTGTAGTACTATATATAATGTTTTGAACATAAAGTAAACATGTTTTTGTCAAGTTTTAATACGTTTATTTATGGGACAGCTATATGCTGAAGATATATTTAGTACAGAACATGAGAATGAACTTCTTAATCCATATTTAAGAACTATGACCGGCGTCATGCAAAAATAAGTATAGTGCGATCGCACATTCTGGTTTGGAGCTACCGTGTCCGATATTACGTCACGTAAAGTTTCGTGATATCGTTAGCGGACAAGGAAACTCCGGTTCAGACTGTGCGATTTTCAGGAACAACGCTGGCCCCTTTTATATAATACCCATTTTCGCATGACGGCCCTTAAATATAAAGCAGCTGCATTAAACTATCTACAGAATGCTATCTATGCCTACGAGTGTTATATGGTGTCCTCTTACTTATAAAGTATCATAAATCTGCTGAATGTATCTTATTTTTAACGTATGTATAATTTGTGGAATGATTCATAGAAAGCAACACCTTGACATAAATTTGTTACACACGCAATACAATACTCATATAGCTTAGTTATTCTAAAGCACAAAATAAAGGTAAAGCATACTTTCATAGCAGGGAAATTCGATGTCTGAATCGACCAGCGGCATACTTTTAACTGTGTCAATATGTATTAAACCAATTAATGGCTAGTATAAACTATTTATGATTATAACTCTCTGCATATACTCCTTAAATTGACGTTTCGGCATAATGCCTTTATCAAAACAATGGAAATTATATGTTAAGTACATGTTTACGTCTTTTGACTGCACAATTTAAATAACAAAGAAAATGTTTTTAAACGTCAAATGACGTTGTACATGATGACGTCATTACTGACGTTATATAAAATGGCGCCAAAAATGTAAAAATTCGCCAAAAATGAAATGACTTTTAACACTTACATATTTTGTCTCAATCTTATGTCAAATGTGTGCTTATGCCGAAACATCAATTAAAGGATTATAATCAGAGAGTTATAATAATTTAATATCCCTTAGGATAATTCAACTGAGCTTATTTATGATTAGTTTAATGATATTTTATTTAGTGTTATTTATTTTAAATTAGTTTCACATATCTGAATAAAAATATATCACATATCCAGACTTACATTTTTTTTTGTAAACATTTTTATACGTCGTAACAATACTATTTTATTCCGCTCATCTGATCACGTAAACTCGTTTTGAAATTAGGTATTACGATCAGCCAACCATATTCTGCTGTGCTACACATTAAAGAATACTTAGGCAATCTGAATTTATGTTCCTAAGCGTTTCATCCACGACTTTTTTGAATTTGGTGGGTGAATCTTTACACTTTAAAGCAAATATTGTAATTGCATCATTCAATTTGCAAATACTTTACCACAAATCTGTAGCCAGCCAAACGATACAGCCTTTAATATTTATAGATTATTAGACGTTTCACTGTACAATACGGAGATATATTTGGCCGAGCATTCAGTTTGACGTCATATTGGACGAGCCGTTAGGCGAGTCCAATATGACTTCAAACTGTGTGCGAGTCCAAATATATCACGTATTGTAAAGTTTAAACGTCTACTAAGCTTTTTATTCTATATCTCTTTATTCAACTCTTTGTTTCATTTTAATTTAAATGTTGATTTTAAAATCCTTTAATTAATTGCATCTATGCTATTTTCAAGATAAGCGCTTGTGTGAATCGATTATTGTACATTCGGATACTTTTTCCCGGTAATGGCTTCTGTCATTATAAAACAATTGCTTAGTGCACTTGTAATTAACTGTCCAATATGGAAAAAGTACAGACTTTTTGGATCCAATACCGGAATATATTGGACGGTCACGTGGTACATATGAAGAATGCCGATTGGATGAATTTATTGGATATAGAATAATGCATATTATTTTTATATCGTGTTTCAAAGATAGATTTAACTGATCTCGTTTTGCAATATATGTACATGATGTACACAACGAATGTAGATACACAAGTCTAGTACAAACAAAATGAGTACGTATATGTAACATATATGCCCTACGTGTGACCCGAACAATCACCAATAATAAACTTGTGTAGAGGTCAAGTCCAATATTTTAAGTACATAAACACGAAATAGTCAGAAAAACTCTATACTACTCATGTTCTCGCGCACGTTTCAAAAGTGTTCAGGACAATCGTTAATATAAAAAAAGGAACTTTAATGAGAGTTTAAAATACGAGAACCATGAGTTAAGCATCTATTTAATAAATAGTGCAAACACGATGTTATATTTTTTAAATATAAGCCGTCGATGTGTCCCTTTATGTATTTTTTGAAGATACCATATTACAATTATTACAGCTATGATACACATGTACTTTTAGTATTTTCATTGCACTATTACATTAGCAGTCGATTTAAAACATCTATCAGACCAATTGCAGGATTGCCCTCATGATGAATTCGTTCCAACACGTCATTCACGTTGAGGGAAAGATTAAACACCAAAGCCAAAAATCCAAGATCAAACTCCCCATTCTCATAGATTATTTGCGTCACTCTATTGATAAGCTCCAGGTACAAAATCTCCACCTCCATCCTTTTCTGGCTAAACCACAACATCGGCTCCGGTGACGCGACAATGGCCATCCGTATCTTCTCTAATCTAAGTATTACCCTGGGGCCTTCGTCCATCATGTCCGTTATATCTGCTACCCATTTGCTCTGCAGCGCATCCTCCAACCCACAGGCTGCCATTAAATTTCTCTCTGGAATCATGTAGTAGCAAAGTTGTTTTTTGTCAATTGCAGTCCTAAGCTGTCTCAGACCGTCATGCAGCCAGTGAAGTAAGCTACGTTCATGAAACTCTGTCGGTTGTGTGTTTTCAGCTTGCCATAATATTATGTTTTTCAACACGTACGATGTTATTTCTTTATTAGTTGGTTTCAGTAAATCTTTGAGGATCATTTTTAGAATAACATAGACTTTAGCTTGTGTTTCATTGAGATTGTTCACTAGCTCTGTCTCCCCGATGTTGAAACAAATCCGCCATTCCATGTGCTTGTAATCACTTCCCTTGTGTCCTACCGGGGTTACCCAAGCTCCCAATGAAACGACTTTCTGAACTATGACTGGGGACGGCCAATGTCGGGGTCTGGCAGCCCATCGTTGGAGGATGCTGGGGCAATGACAGGGTATAGCGTTTACATTGTCCTGAGATATAATACCTAATGCTACAGCAGGTATCGACGGCCCGGTTGGTTTAGCAAAATGCCCAAAGAATGGAGGTATATTTAAATTATTACATAATATATAATCTTTCCATAAACAACTGCTTAACAGAACGTCTCCATATCCATTATCACAAAGAGAATTGTTAATTAGTTCATTACGCATAGTAGCTGGTCTCTCTTGTAAAAGTATACAGTGTCCTGGATATACACGTGTATCCATCCTAAATACGTCTATGTCATCTGGTATAGTGTCAAGATTGGTACCAGCTTCCACACAGAGTACATGTTTCAGTATAAATAACATGTCCATATCACTTTCAAAAAAGCTGGTCAGCCCCTCTGCCTTGCTACCTGCTGTGATTACAATACAATCAGTCAATATTTTATTCATACAATCAGTCAATATTTTATTCCACAGCCTATCTTTCTTCCTATATTTCTCAACCCGCCACCGTCTGATCTCCTCGCCGTATCCGAGCCGGGTCATTATAGTACAGATCGCCACGGACACATTTTCCACATAATTCTAAAAACAAAATGACACGATGTTAATGCCAGTTATAGATTAAAATTTTATCGGATTAAAACTACAAACACATTAAAATAATAATCTTGAAAGTTTTGTTGAAAGATAATATTTCAACATACAGTTAAATCGTTTATCAAGAGTCATAATTTTTAATTTAACAAACCTTACTGCAAGGTTTGTTAAATTAAAAATTATGACTCTTGATAAACGATTTAACTGTATGTTGAAATATTAAATAGCACCATAAATAGAACGAGTTCAATTAAATACATGCATCATTTGTGTAATATTTGTTTATCATTTATTATATTTAAGTACGTGTTTGAACATTAAGATTTACAAGTAGTGTTTATAAACACACACACGCACCATGGTGTTATGGATACTAATACTACCAATATTGTCATTTTATACAAAATCAGTAATATATTTGTGGTAATGAAATTGTAAAAGTAATCTTTCGCTCTTGTGCCGAGTCTTATTGTTTTTTTCAATCATTGATTATACCAAATAAATATGCTCGTTATTATATCCTTTTTATGAAGAAAATTGCATGTATGCACTATGTTTAAAGGTGGGTTCATTTTAGACAAAGGCGCATTTTTTAGTTATAGCTTAAAACAGACTAAACGGGATTCAGATGAGATTGATAAGACAAAATATATGTTATCAAATAATTCGGGATCCACGTTTGAGATTTCATTAAATAGTCGCTCCAAAACCCAACAAAGCTAATTATATGACGTTTGTTTTGAAAACCCAGTTTATAAAGCTGCACACATTGTGAGTTTGAAATGTCATTCCGGGCGATTGTGGAAAGTAATACCAATCATATGATACTTGTTAAAGATTGTGTTTACATGCATCAAGAACATAATAAACAGATAACTGCAGATAGTCATTCTCAAAGTGTATGGATATTATCATATTATTGTTAGAGGCTAATTTCTGAGGATAGAGTATGAATAAAAAAATAAGGAGACTGATACGTGCCAATTCTTTTATGACAATGTGTGGATAATAACGAATGTACTCATATTATTAAAGTTTTTTATCGAAACTTTAAGAACTAGCTAAATTCATTCCCTTCAATTGTTTTAATTTTGCTCATTCTTTCGTTTTGAAATTAAACATCTTTAAATACAAAAATGAGCAGGCGGCTGTGTCTCGGAAGGCTCTCCCGACCTACATGAGAGTGAAAATAGTACACGCTGCTGCGTCTGGCAATGCCCTTGTCTTACCTGAATATGACAACTACACACGCTGATGCTTCTGGAAACGCTCTCAGTCGTCGATTTACCTGAGAATGACAGCTATGGCCGCTGCTGCGACTGGGAACGCTGTCAGTCGTTGACATACCTGAGAATGACAACTGTAGAGGATAATGCGCCTTGGAACGCTCTCGGTCCTTGACTCATCAGAGAGGTGAAGACTATGCGAGCTGCTGCGTCTGGTAACGGTCTCAGTTTATTACTTACCAAAGAATAGCATCTATACGAATAAGTGCATCTTGAAACGTTCTTTTGTCTTTACTAACCTTAGACTGACAATTTTATACGCTGCTGCGTCTGAGAATGCTCTCAATCCTTGAATTATCTGAAAGTGACAACTACACACGCTGCTGCGTTTTGGAACGCTCTCAGCCAAGGACTTACCTAAGAGTTATAACTATACCACCTTATTCTCTGACTTACTCGAGAGTGACGGCTGTACAGGCCGCTGTGTCTATGATCGCTTCCAGTCTCTGACCGCGTATATACCACGCCTCCTTCTGCCATTTTCAAAGCTGGGAGTAAACATAAATTTGATTACAAAATCCGTGATTCAATAAGAGAAGGCATTACGAAGGGTTATCCTTTGCGTTCATATTTTGTTTCGTATAAATAATTTGTTTTGTTCAGAGTTTAAGTTCTGATAACATCGCATTAAACCTCAGAAAACGTTAAAAGCGCTCTGTAAACTATTATGCCTTGTCACATTCATTACGCAATATATAAATTTACAAACATACCTGAATAATCAAAAGCCTAAGAGACTGTTATCCTCCCTGTTCATAACTGGACTATGTTTATGAAACACTGAATGTGAACGGTGTATCGTCATACGGGTACAGACAGTCCTGGTCGTATCAATGAAGCTGGTTGTAAAAACAAATCAAAACTAATTTCGCAAAACCAAGCGGGCATTCTTGCATAGTTGCAATAATCCCACTCCCATCTAATGAGCCTTCGGGTCGCTGTACATTTGTACTCATACACGCTCAAACCATTCAAGAAGACATAGGATTCCCAATGGTGCTATTGTTTGACATTTTAAAAGAAAAAAGTTTTAACTCTCATACGCATTTTATGTACATCAATCAATCGTTCGATAAAGCTGTAGGAAGAAAATGAATAAAACACGACAAAAATAACTTCCGATTTGAAAAATAAGTTTGATTTCAAAACACATGCACAATTAGTTTGAAGGTAAGATGCTGTAGTTTTTAACAATATTAAAATGTTTTGCACTTTCGATAAAAATACAATCGACTTGATAGCCTGCATTATTAATTCGATGTGTTACCAAATATGTTTGTAATGTTCACCAATAGTCTACTGCCACGACGGATTTAATATAACATTTATCTCGAACAAGTGACACATGCAAATACACACAGAGAGTTAGTATAGGACAATTTCGATTTTAAAATCATTCGAAAGGAATTTCTTTGAAGTTAAGTTATATTATTGGTTGGCCATATACACTCGTACTTGATATAAACAAATAATTATTTAATATCAGACACAATTTTCTATGTACGTGAATGCAAATTAGAGATGACAGTCAATCTACTCACCGAACTAACGTACGAGAATGGAATTTTCCAGGTTTAATAATCTCGCTGTTATAAACCACTTACGTCCACGGTTAAGTCATTTAGATATATTCATTTTTTAAAAAGATATTGTGTAAACAACTTTCATTAAATAATTAAGCGTTTCATAACACAATAAAGCGCCGGCTCTATCTGCCGTCAGTTCAACTCGAAGTAGAAGTAATATTTTCAGTGGGGCATAACACGTGACGTCGATATAATCCGCAAGCCTCTTAAAATAAAACCACTGCGCAAGACCGCGACATGCTCTCATCGAAAAACGCGTGTATAGTAGGTTCTTCTGTGGCTGTGGTGTGATTCATTGATGAGTAGATATAAGCCTCGCTCTAGGAAAACAGGGCTTATCGCGCTTAGGCTGATCAGGGACGAAACATTCCGCCTTTCGAGACTTCCTATAAACAAAGAAAATACACAAAAGTGGACTGCACTGCCTGATCAGGGACGACACTTAACTTAGGGATGCATTAAGCACCGTTTTCCCAGAGCGAGACTGGATTGTATGTTATAGAACTGATAGTGTTTAAAATCAAGTGCAATCGCATTCCACTTAGTTGCAATTCACCTGATAAAGGAGAAGATTGAAAATTAATCATTATGATATGTAATCGCATAACATTAACATTCTTTAGACCTTAAGAACTAAACACATGATACAGAAAATAAAACATTTAGTTGAAAAAATAGGAAATATCAAACTTAAAATTCGCTTAAAATATCCTGCGGATTTTCCTGTGAAAGCCGATATATCATGAATTGCTTTGATTACAGAATAACTTCATTATTTATTGCAGAATATCCCCATGATTGTTTTTGCAGAATAACTCCAAGATGAGATGTATTTCAGATTAACAGCATGAGGAATCTCAAAATAACCTTTAATTTTAAATTATCTTTAATTTCCTTCAAATTCAACAAAAATCAGGATTCGGGTGGTGTTAAAATGAGAATTAATTAACGCAATTTTATAATTTTACTTATGCAGTTGCATTATAAAACTATTTAAATCCACATAACTTCTATATAATTTGCATCCAATTGCATCTGCACGTTAGGTTAATAACGCAAATTGGAAATAACTTCCTTTATTGATGTATGACAAGCATTGGAAAATAATGATAGCAATTGTGTATGCAGCATTATTCAAGTAATATACGGCCATTTATGGAATATGAGATAAGAAAAGCACATTAATTTATTCTTATACACTGTTGTTTATTACTAAAATGTCAGTCAATAACAAATACTTTGCCCAGCATAATGTGGGGATTGTTTAAAAATGTTGAATAAGTGTATACATTGAATCTTCTAGGAAACTATTAAACCATTGATGGGTTTTCATACTCAAAATACTTTTTCCAAGTATTAAGTCATAATGATGGTACTATTTAGTTAAGTGTGTTTCAGAAATCAATTAGTTTCAGACGATAACATCTCAATCTGAATAGACAAGCAAGCCTAAAATTTTCCTTGTTGAGGAGAATGCTCCTAATTATTGACTAGTGGCTGGATTGTTCTTTATTGAACCACTCAAACGTTGGTCTGTATTGAACCACTCAAACAATATCTACAAAACATCCTTCTCCAGTCTAAAGGTTAAATTATTAAAAGAGGTTTCTTAAAGAGACCATAGCAAAATATTCACTTGAGTTTGTATAGATTGATTTATATTTAGCTTTAATGTTCCATGTAAAAGAAAAAATGTTCATCAGACTGAAGTCTGCAAAGCTAAATGTCCAATATTCCTACGGAAAAATAAGAAAACAATTGTTGGAAAATAAAATAAAGAAGATATCCAATAAGTTATGAAAAATAATCCATTCAATTGATTCTACAATAATCTTTATTATGTGTTGATTTCAGTTCATATCATACAGAACTAGATATATATATATATATATATATATATATATATATATATATATATATATATATATATATATATATATTTCAGTTCATATCATACAGAACTAGATATATATATATATATATATATATATATATATATATATATATATATATATATATATATATATATATATATATATATATATATATATATATATATATATATATAAACAACGGTAAGCTTGTCAAACAGCCGATATTATGCTAAAAATAATTTTACAAACAACTTCTATCTATTTTGTTTGATCATCTATACATATTGATTCTTCAGCTGTTAACGTTGGAGTGAAAATTCCAACGCATTAAAAGGATAGTTTAGTACACAAATTAAAGGACATATACATAATATACATTTTACAAGAGAAGCTAGAAAAATTTCATTTAAACTGATGTCCCATGCTACATGTTTGGAAACAAACAACCAATATTATATTTTAAAAATGGCAAAAACACAAAGCGCCATAACTCAGCAAAAATGTATGGCTGTCAAAATTCCGTTCTTTACGATCATACACACATTACGTTTAATAATAAATACGTCTGTACTCGGACCTTACAAGGCAGCTAGATGGATCATCCCGGATTTTTTCATCTTCCCTGATCGTCACGATCTTACTTCGCAAAACTGCCGTGTTAGCCCCCCCCCGTCGCCCCATGATATTACCGGACGATAAAGTACCTACAAGGATCAACACGGATACACGGTTCACATGTATGATTGTGCCGGATACGATCCGTATTGATCCGGCATCTATATGGGACTGTGGCTTTAAGGTTGTTAATACAAAGGGTAATATATACGGCATATAAAACAAATTTAGCCTATGTAGAAGTCCATTGAAATAATGCAGCATGTGTAGCATATTGAAGAAGCATACCGCTTATTTATCATACTTCGCCTATTAACCCTTTCAGTGAGGGAACCGAATTTTGAAGGCCTTTGCAAACAGTTTGGATCCTGATGAGACGCCACAGAACGTGGCGTCTCATCAGGATCCAAACTGTTTGCTATTCTGATAGTATTCTTTGAAAAAAATCGAAGAAAATGCTAATTTTAGAAATTCAGCAGACGACATTTTAGCAGAAGACAAGTTACCCAGCATGCAAAGGGTTAAAATACTATTAAGCATATACGCATTATTATTAACTATGATGAAATATACAACATATTTAGCCCATACGGTTTATTAAACGCTTTATTTAGGATACTTATCATATTTTGCATATTAAAAGTAGGATGAAACAAACAGCCTATTAATTATTATAAGCCTATTAAGCATCCTATTTAGCATATTAAACCTATTAAGCTAGTTTAAACAAAATGGTACAATATATGGAATAATACATGTAACACACTTAGCCTATTTAGCAGGTTATTTACACGCCGTGTTCGTTATTTCCAGTGTGTGGGTATGCACTTTTAATGGCCCCTTTTTGACACAAAAGAGTAATTTTCCGATAGTGACCTATTGCACGCAGACCATCCCTCGGCTGCCGGACTGGTTTACCTCGTTATTGGCCGCGGTTTTAGTTAGTTAAGGCGTCATTAGGTGTACAAGACGCCGCGTTCTTTTTTCCAGTACATGGGTGGACACTTTCAATGGACCCTTTCATACAAACAAGAGTTATCCCCCAGTATCGTTCTATTGCACACAGACGTCTCGTCGGCTGCCAGTCGGGTTTACACCTATAACTGACGTCTCGTCGGCTGCCAGTCGGGCTAATATATCTTAGGGCAGAGGATTTTATTTGGGTGAGGGTCATGCATGAACATACATGCCGATGTTGTTATAATCAGTGGAAATAGTTGGTTGGAGGCTCCGATTATATATTATATTAAAGTCATCCCTATTCTGTCACAAGATACACATATACACAGGCATCGATAGCTAAAATGAGTTAACATTTGTGTAAAGTGCAGATACAGTATCAAACCTTTGTCCATTGCCTTTAATTAGGGATGTTGTTTCGACGACATTTATCGTTTGTATTTTGTAAGTTTAACCTTGTAGGGCTTGATTATTTGGTCTGTCAGGGTTATCTTTGACATAAAGACATGGTTTGTACACTTAGGCAACTTATTTAAAAATCAAGTACTCATTGGCAATATTGTGCCGTATACAAACAATTGTCAAATAGTTTACCCACCACGAAGAGCGTTCTCATTCTACTACTTATGATCAAAACGGCGTTTACACATATATATTCTTAACTGATTTACTAACATACGCACATTTAAATTACACGTCATAGATGTGTGAAAGTGAATGGGCCTTTCCTGGGAAAAAACACTAGGTCTTGAAACCAAAACCATAACTATTTGTTATTGTTCGCTCTCAACAACGAGATTATACTGTGCTCTTGATATGTACTGTTACTGAGAATTATTTTAGATTGGTGTCGGTATCATGTCAAGTTTTTAACCCAGTAAACACACACTATTTGAAACTGTGTAGTCTTTTTTTCAAGTTAAAATAACAATTGTTAACGTTTTTATTATTCATAAATGCTTAATTCAAAACGATATTGTTCCTTTCGATAAGTTAACCCTTTAAGCGTTGGAACCGAATTTTAAAGGCCTTTGCAAACAGTTTGGATCCAGATCATCAGGATCCAAACTGTTTGCTATTGTGATAGTATTCTTTGAAAAAAAATCGAATAAAATGTTAATTTTAGACATTCAGCAGACGACATTTTAGCAGAAGACAAATTTCCCAGCATGCAAAGGGTTAATACCGAAGTAAATTGGACCAACATACACGTCTAACATAATTGTATTGGCAAATAGGAATTGATCGTTTACACCGAGGCATGCGAGGCATTAAAATATAATGATAACAATGGAGTATGAAGTCATATGTATGTACTTCTTGTCATAGATCTGTGGGTGGGCGAAAGTGCGCAACAATCAGCAGTGAATCATTTCAATCTTCAAAAATCACTCGTGAACATGACAGGCGGTTTCATAAAGGAAACAGATCCTTAAGCACATAATCACATGATGGCATTGTTTAGTTTTCCTGCGTGCTCGAGAAATCGCTTACTTGCACTTTCAGACTTAACATTAACAATAGACCAGCCGCCTGATATCTTCCTCATTACGGAGAACACTCAGAGCTCTAATGTAGCTTTTGAAGTGTTCAATCATGTGTCATTTAAACGCGTGTTCACCTTCTACGAAACGGCCATCCTCACTGATAAGTGTTAGATTTTAATAAAAGTACTAACAGTACTGGTGTGACGATGCTTTTGTAGAGGATGGATAAAAAAACAAACAATTTAAGTTTATCTACATCACCACAATTGTGTATGTGGGTACACAAATTTGGGTACGAACACAATTTGGGCACGAAAATTTTGGGTACGAACAAATTATGCCCGAACAAAATTTGTGTACGAAAACAATTTGGATACGAAATATTTTTTGGGTACGAACAAAATTTGGAACGAAAAAGTTTGGGGAAGAAAAAAATATTTGGTACGAAAAATTTGGGTACGAAAAAACAATTGGGTACGATACAAATTGGGTGCGAACAATTTTGGGTACGAAACAAAAATTTGGGGGTACGGGAAATAGTTCCCGTGGGGAACTAGACACATTCAGCGAAACTCGGAGGCGGTTTACATTCTCGATCGAATCTTTAAATAACTAATTTGGGGTTTTTCCAGCGTCACAGCGTTTGAAGTTCCACCTTGCAGTTTCGTGTCTGGTTCCTGTCCCAAACCTCTTGATAAATTTGAAAGAGGACGGGAACCAAGCTGCCTTTACCTTTTGTCAAAGATAATTAGCGAGGTATGACGATTTAGAAAATCTAGCTAGCTCAATTGGATTGGCTCGGTCTTTTATATAGGTCGCCATTGTGAAGAATTTTTTCATGGTATGATAACTTAGACGAGCTGCTTCGCTAAAACAGCATCGTCAAAAACGATATTTTCAAGAAATGAACGCAACTATATTCAACTTTATGTCTGAAAGTTAAGATTTATAATTTATTGTTAAGCACGTTTTTATACATTGTATCAATTTTTTATTGAATGTGTTTCTTATTGATATCTTAGATACAATAAAACATATAATAAAGTAGTTTTCTATAGTGAACATATACTTTATGAACTTTGTTTGAATAATAAATCCAAGACGTCTGTCCGTCGGTCATTTCGAATTTTGTCAAACTCGAAATTATGTCAAACATATGTATCACTTCTAATTTGTTTAAAGGTTGCCTAACTTAAACACAATTGACCAAGTCCAGAATGGCTGGGTGCCGGGTCAATCTCAAAGTTTAATAAGAAAACATACATTTATATGGAATGGACGTAGGCAAAAACTGTCAAAGTATCTAACTGATGTATTGGAAGTGAAAGGCTAACAGGTTAACACACTGAGTCATGTAATCGCTAAAACCTCACTACCAAAAATGAAAGATGCATGCAATATCAAGGACAAAAAGAAAAGCAGATAAAGCAAGGATTGATAGAAAACAGCTTTGTGCGTATTTATCAAACTTTCTTCCCAAAATGAAATACAGAATTGCGGAAACTTAATTTAGGAAAACAAGCTGTTAAAGGGGCCTTTTCACAGATTTTGGCATTTTTAACTTATTCATTAAATGCTTTATATTGATAATTGTAAACATTGGATCGTAAAAGCTCCAGTAAAAAATCAAGAATAAAATTAAAAAAAGGAAAAGGACATTGCCCGGAGCAGGTTTCGAACCAGTGACCCCTGGAGTCATGCCAGAGTCCTGATGTAAAAACGCCTTAGCCTACTGAGCTATTCCGCCGAGTACACATACTCGACGTATTTTATACCTTATATAAGCAATCTTCGTAGTTTCACAAAATTATACGACAAAAACAGAACTCTCCAAATTATTCAATCGTTTCGCGTTGCAACGCTTTATAATTTTTAGGTTTTAAAATCGTCAAAAGATGCATATAATGGCTATATTAGACCATGGTAAATGTTCAGTATTACTGTTTCCTCACAAATATCATAACTAAAACGAAAATTTGCGAATCTGAAACAACTTTTTTCAATTTTGTCCATTTACCAAAGCGTGAAAAGATCCCTTTAAAGATAAATGCAAATTATATTCAAATGATTCAACAGTGCTTGAAATTATGTGCTGCTCATAAAACAATATCATATAGAGACAAAAATGTCAAACACGGCAATGCGTTTGTGTCATTGTTTGCATTAATAGTTAACATTCGAACAAGCAAATCTGAAAATGTTTCTGAGACAAATAAACCGACTTGACCAAACTTATGCATGCCTCAATTATAGAGGAGCTGCCCACCAATATCATCGAATTTTTTCCACAGATCTTGCACTGCAATCAAAGCATGTATAACTCTGCATGAATTACAATCGATACTGATATTTCATTGACACTGTGCGCAGACGCACCTTATAAGAACATTATATACAAATATCAAATTGGGATCGTATGTTGATATATGATGGTAGTGATGATGATAATGATGATTATGCGCTGCTACTGCTGCTAATTCTGATGATGATTATGATGATGATGCGCAGGCAGAGATGCAGGGGGATGATGATGATGATGATTATGATGATTATGATGATGATGGTGATGATACTGATGATGATGATGATGATGATGATGATAATGATGATGATGATGATAATAATAATAATAATAATAATAATAATAATATGATGATGATGATGATGATAATGATGATAAAGATGATGATGATGACGATGATGAAGAAGAAGAAGAAGAAGAAGATGATGATGATGTTGATGATTATGATTATGATGATGATGATGATGATGATGATGTGTAATCAACACGTATTTGTTTATGCAGAACATAAAACAATTGTTATTTCCAATAACTAATGTTGTGAACTAACCTTTACCATATAATGGGATTTCACGTTATCATCTTATTGACTTCCACTTCACCATATAATTGACTATCACTTTACTATTTTATTGACTTCCGCTTAAAAATATTAATGACGACTCTCAATACATATATGTGAACTCTGATTATTTTTTTCTTAATACACTGTATATCCAATTTATTTTTAAGATTCCTTTACGCTTAAACAAAACTTAGAAAGTTCATGCATTAAACATACTATTGACTAATGAAATGAAAGTGAATGGGGCACATGAGTGTTGTCGCCACCACATACACGCATAAAAACATTTTTTTTTCATTATGTGATTATTTTCATGTAAAACATGTTCCTTATCCAATGAAATCATTAACCAACGCATAATTATTCCAACAGATTCAGACTATTTTTACACTAATAGATCATTGTTAAACAGTCAGACACCAAGACGATGTATTCATATTCCTAGTCGAATGTCAGGTATTTGTTGGTAATTCTGTTTGTGTTCATTACAAATACATTTAGCATTTGTTTTCAATTTTTACACAGATCCTTGAATTTAGCAGAAAACCAATATTTTGCATAAACGACAGTTACAGTTTGTCTATTGAGCATAATGAAGCATGAACAGTGTTCCGCATGATTTAAAAGAAATTAATATGTATATTGTTTCGATTGAGTTTAAAAACATATACAGAATGTGTTTAAATTATATTTGAATAATTGTTAGAGTGGGTCAAGCAGGTATATGTTAATACTATGTTTAAATATATACCGAATAGTTTGCGTGTGTATTCATAAGAAACGATCAACATTAGTCGGTAATTATATACAAAACAACAACAAGAACGGATTAAAGATAACACAACAAACTATTTATTTCAAGACCATAACATATCGGGTAATCTTTTTTATCCATACTGTATGCGTTGAAATCTTAATAATTTGGTTGAAATATTAAAAATAACAACACTGTCCTGGTTAGTATCCTTATTTGTAGTTAACATATCATGTTTGCTTGTGGTTTGTTTAGATAATGTTTTTTATCTACACGAAATTAAAAGATTTCGAAGTTCAAGTCAATATTGTTTGTTTGTTATCGACAATAAATGGCTCTGAAACTATTAAGGCTCATAAAATGATAATATCATGGGGTAAAAATAACGTTTTCAATGTCTGTCAGTTTGAATCACTAGTTTGTTTCAATTTATATTGAACAATTTGAAGACAACAATGGGGATCTTTAAAACGTGGGATATTGGGCGCAAACATAATAAAAGATAATGTTCAATACTCAATAGAGGAACGTAGGAAATATTATCAAAAGGGATGTTTACACTTATATTTATTTTAAGCCGGAGAAAAAATGCAAGTCAGCTGAGAAGATAAAATAAGTCTGAAATCCAAGTTACGTGACATATGATTAGATCCCTATTGCTAGCGTCCCATTTACCTTTAGGGATATCTAAGACGCAGCCAATAAAATTACCAAACATGTAAGAATCTAGACATTAACTAAACACATTAAATAAGTAGCGGTATAACTTACCAACATCAATAAAAAAACCTCATAATTCTATAAGCATAAATTAGAACAGTCACCTCATGCCTGAATTATTTTCAGAGGGCAAGGGCATTTCAGTTTTAAGAACTAATAAGCAACAATTTAATATTTCTACGAATTAAGTTCCGTCTTGATACCTCATATAAGTATCAAAATAGTCCCTTTACACATTTCTACAAGATAATTCCGAGGATTATAATTTTGAAATTATGAAAGCACGGATTTCAGTAATGCGTGCTGCACTAATATCTACCAATGACATTTTAAGTTGAATACTTGTATAAGGTGCATGATATGTCCAATTTAAAATAAAACAATAGCAGTTTTTAAGATATGTTCTTAGGAGAAATCTGACAGGCAAGAAGACAATTGTAAAAATTGTAAGTTTCTTTGTTAACAATATTTTCAACGGGGGAATACTTACTTTTTCATATCATTTTCTTTATTTGTATATGGTTTCATTATTGCATGCGTTTTATATGTATATTGGTGCTTTAACACTATATTAAACTTAAATAAATTATATTCAATATCAATTTTGAGTAAACGTAAAATAAATAAAGTCAGTAAGAATATCCACAGGTTGTATACCGTGTCGTTGGAACAATAAGCCAAATTTATCAATAATCCATTCACATAACAAAACATCCTAGTAAATTGTTGAAGAGTTTTCCCGAAAGAATTGTTTAGTAGATTGTTTTATTTTTTTTATATTTTAGTTAACAATTGTTAATTGACTGCATTTTAACAATATAGTATTTCTGATAGGGCACACGAGTTTTTTTTGGTCTCATTCATATTTGCCTCGCCATATGTAACATTACAACTTTATGACTTGTTGGCAGATGGGACGAATGTCAATATCAAAAGCAAATACATAAAGCCATAAATTATAACGAGATTGCCATAGTAGCCTTAATACGTTCACCTGAGTTAAAGGTACCCAATTATGCAAGACTCGATCTGGAGCTCATTTTTTACCACACTCGACCAATATTCAGGGCCTAAAGTAACAATCATGCTCAAAAATATAGAATATTTCGTTTAATAAAGCTAACCCATAAAAAATCAATGTTCCTTTTAGCAAAATGTAAAATTTCAACGTTTGATATTGTCTAGTAGAATTGATTTAACGAGATACAAAATACTCGTTTTTATTTTTTGTGGCCACAAATAATTCCATTTATATCTCCCGTGAAATATCCGAACATTAACGGGCGAACACGAGATTGGATACGGTAAGCGTCGGAAGAATGACGCAGGTCTCATGAATAATCATTCTTTGAAATCAAAATGAATTCTGGGTAACTGGAACTTAGCGAATGCGAAAATGGCTTGTATAAAATATGAAAATGAACGCAACCCGAATGAATCCGATCCTGACTCGAAAGCGAAAGTAGATTACATCGTGGAACGATATTTAGATATTAAGATGCTTAAAACTTGCCGAATGCTTGTAATATAACGTTTTACATCAATGTTACTTGTTTTTAGGGTCTTCCTATTGTAATTAACCATCGTATGGTACTACTTGTTGGCGAATGTTTTTATATAGCATAATACAGTAGCCGTATGTATTGGTGAGCGTGATAGTGACTTTAATATCATCAGATAAACAAAATGACCACGTTCCTTCAGATTACGTCATTAATGTGACTTTTCGAGTGACATCAAGGCTCTTTTTTTGAGAGTGGTTTCAAATTTGTTTGTTAGATTTGACCCGGTGACCTTGGTGTCCGACATCTTTGGCTAATAATCAACATTAATGTAGATATTTTCAATAGAAATATTCTGACTACGTTTTATAAAAATTGGGTCATGAATGTAACTTCTAGAGTGGTTTTAAGCTGTTTCTTACATGTGACCTTGTGACCTAGTGTTTTGACGAAAGTGACTCCTAGATCACTCACCGATATGGTCTGTTCTGATGGTTAGGCAACATATATTGCACCTGGAGTTTTCAGTAGCTTTTTTTTATACTAAATTTGAACTAATTATTTTTTATCACTTGTGACACAGTGTTATGTTCTAAGCAAGTTTCATCAAGACTGGACAATAACCATCACATGTAGAATGTTCACGAGCTTTTTCTGAAATTACTTTGTAACACGATTTTGACCCCATGCGACCGGGTTTTGATACGTAATTAGGACGAATAATCTGAGAAAGTCTCATAAAGATTCGTTAATACATGTGCCATTCAGAGGGTTCACACAATACCTTTTCTCCAATAATTTATTTTTAATATATTCACATCTTAAGTAAAATTAGTTTTTTTCATTTTGTGTTATTGAGCTTTTTTAAACATTAATTGAAGTATTACATAAAACAATAGACAATCATGACTTATTGCCATTCTATAACATAATATTTGTGCAAAACAAGACGATGCATTGGTTATGTACGTGTCTATATTTCACGGAAATACGATCGATATCTGCCTTAACTTTCGAAACATAAAGAATATGTTAGGATTTTCCCGATATGCAGTCATGTACCATACCTCGCCGTTTTCCTTTGGATCCCCATTTCCGAACTAGTTCGTGACAATCAGCACCAGCGCCTCGTTCTCCAACGCCGTGACGTCATTCTCATGCATGTTATACACCTTTTAAACATATTGGATGCACACATGACACAAATAGGTAACGTAATTGATACGGTGATATAGTACTGCTTGCTTTCAATTCATATTGAGAGGCTATAGACTTCCACCAAAAATAGGTGACAGCCCTTCGGAATAACCTCCCGGTATTCAGGTTATATTCATTAGCCACAGTTTATTATCACTCTTTGGTGATTTTTTTGCATTGACATTAATTACAAGTATGGTATAATGTTATAATGTAACGATTAATAACACACATTTTAATAATAATGTAAACAAGTACAATATGGTATAAAATGAAACGAACGAAATAAATCAATTCAAGACCATTTTAAATAGTGTGTGAGATTGTTAAAATGATGTTTAATAGGAAAACTTAATTGCACGTCTAGCTATAAAAAGTGTTTCATCGATATATGGCTTATGAGTTCACAAAATATGATTGAATATATGTCAGAAGTTGAGAGTCACATAAATTTAGATGCCACAAAGAGCAGAGTCTTATTACATGTTTTCAGAACAATGGTGTAAGTCCGATGAAATCGCGTATTGCAGATAGTGATTCGGATAAACATGTTGCGACAAGTAACTAAAATAATAGTTCTGTTCCAAACAAAAGCATCTCGTATGAACAGTTATTGATTCTGTGTTTGCTGCTTGCTGTTTCATCAACAATTATCCGATCAACATATGTATTATCGGCACTTACGTGTAAAATGTGCGACATAAATTATGTTTTGGTTGATAAAAATGACAAACCGTATATTGAAAAACACACCTTTAAATTAATAAAAATTAATGAGCAAATACAATGCTATACTTGTTTGATCTGTTCTCTCTTTTTCTTTCGGAAAATTGTGATTTGGCTAAAATGAACATAAAACTCTTTGCAACAACATCCAAATGTCGAAATACAGATTAACTTAAAAAATTAAACCTGATTGTTATTTGTTGGACAACGTTTAACTATTTGACTAAAATATTTGCGTATCACACAATTTAACGTTATTTAAACCATTACATGTTTAGTGAATTACGTGATATTAGACTTATGTATAATATGATACTGAAAACATTTATGGATTTGCAATACCTTATCAAGATGTTGTATGATGTAAAAGTCAAATTTGTGTTCCAAGAAGTAAATTTAGATAATATTTATATTAGGTAATAATCATCAAAACGACCACTGGATTTATGCTGCAGCAGTGACCCCTTCTAGCAACATTTATTGATTTGCAATATCTTATCAAGATGTTGTATGTAAAAGTCAAATTTGTGTTCCAAGAAGTAAATTTAGATAATATTTATATTAGGTAATAACCATCAACAGGACCACTGTATTTATGCAGGCAGCAGTGGCCACTACTAACAGCGACAGTGCTTTGGTTTTATCGATAACTTAATGCTTCGTGATAATCGCTTCAATTTAAAATGTGAAAGTCATCGACTAGTGGTGTTCAAAAAGGCTTCACTGAAAACATGTGAATACAATGATAATATCAACATTACTGGAAATAAATGAAACTCTCATATCTGTTGTTTAATTGTGCAAAAATTATTTCTACGATGTGAGAATTTTGAATCTATTATTCAAAAACATAAATAAGAATCAAAACAGTTCGCAAACATTCGGTGTGAAAAAGAATAGGATGGAAACGAGAAAAACATACAATCACCACAACCCACCCAGAACATAAGATATATCATCGTCACAACCCGTCAATATCTATTATTACTTTTCCATTTAACGCTTGTTTGAAGAGTTGACAGAGGGTCTTCGCGAACCCCTCAGACTTGCCCCCAATTAAAGGTGCAATTGATGAACTTATGGGACCCACTTCTACGTTTTTAAATGTGCAAGTAATATACCAATGGGACTATATGAACAGCCCTGATTGAAATTAACATCGACACACATATTATTTTAATGTGGATGACTATTCGTCTTAAAAAAAATATGTTTCACGTGATTTAAAAGCTCTTTCAAACCAAATTTTGAATCAGGCCGTTCATAGAAAGGCGAGACCATAAACCTCGCAATGAAAACCATATTTTGTCACATTAATGTATTGGTGGTTTGTATACATAATTTCCCCGTATATTTACGTTGTCATGTATGTTTACATGCTTTCCAAAGTGCTTTAATTACAAATAAATTATTGCGCCTTTTCCATGACAATAGGGCGATGCTTGGGTGAAATACAAAATAACTCCCTTAGTTCCCACGTCATGTTATTACATAACTAATTATTTATAACACGCTTTTGGCACATTTTACTGGTTATGTAAGGCTAACGATGCAGTAAAACGAAAGTGACATGATCACTATCCGCTTAGCGTTCATTAAACATGTAACAATACAAGTACGGTTACGTTCTTGCATGAAAACTGACCAGAAGATGCCCCGATAAGTTTTCGTCACAAGTTAAGCCAGTCATTTCTATAACTTTCAGTACCAACATTCTTGACCTTAGAGTTGTAAGGAAATGTAACAATATCGCCACTGAAGCGGCTTACTTCAGTTGTCAGGAACGCGGCACCATACCTGGCGATCTCTCCGAAACGATTTTCCCGCGTGGTCTGCCCGCATTGGACTTGCTCCGCTGATTGTCCCTCGTCCAGAACATGCGTCTTCCAAGCGTCCACCTGACAGAGACGAGAATAATAAGTCATACACGTTTACTTATTTTTCATTATGTGTTTTAAATAGTTTCAATTGTTGCTGTAGCTGGTTATGATGATGAAGATGATGTAATGATCGTAAATGTTCAAATTATTTCGTATACTTAATTATTTTATGATTCTGCAGTATAAGTTTAAAAAAAGACCAAGTAATTTAGAAATATGTTTTAAAATTATGCTTGTTTGACTATTGCTAGGGCAATGAGTGAGCTTTGTTACGTTTACAAGAAAATGTTTACGTTTACATAGAATACTAGCAATTAAATATTGTAACACCAATTGATAATACCGTTCAAGACAGTGCACACGTTGAGGGAGTATATTAACGAGCAACTCGTTAACCGAGTTCGGTACTTTTTTAGTACCTGGTAACTGTACAGCACCGCCACGTTTATCTCGACAAGAGTTCGATCCTTCCAGAGGGAAGAGCTCATTCGATGGTCGAAGCCTATCCGTTTGGCGATATCCTGGTATAACATTCGAATGGTAAAATATATGTTTAGTTCGTAATATGATCTTGAAATATTTAATAGCATGAACTATTTGGATAAAATGAAGAAAACGATCAATTTCCAACATAGTGATAATCAATGCGATTGCATGTACGTGTTTGAATGTCAAAGTTATCTATTCAATCCGGTTGAAATGTTAACTGAGGTAGAACATTCTTCATGCTATAAAACGACATTTGCACTTTCTGTATTAGTTATTTTCCACCTTTCTGTCGTTGTACTTTGTTGTTGTCCTTAACTCGCGTACAATATTTATAATTATGCTTCAAGCGCTTTAATTGAACGAATTAAGCCAACCCACCTCCAGTAGGTTATATCGGTGGGGATCACAGAAGTTCCTGGCTCCTATCTCCGTTCCCATGCACCAGCCGTTGAATTGCGCAGCGTTGAAAAGCAGGCCTCCGCAGTTGAAGACCATGTTAGCCACCGCAACTATTACGTAAGTCATGCGACGCGTCACTTGACTTTGTTTCGACTAACTTGGGGTGTTTTATGTTGACCTCCAGAATGAGTTCCGGTGGGTTCTCGCATACATCCGGGTCTTGACCGTTAGCCTGCAGGAGCAGAGGAAGGATACCGAACCTTGCCCTTCCAGCCCAACTTCTGACACAACTAAAACACAACTAAAACAGATTGAACAACTGGTGTTTTAATTTCTTCATCACATAGTGTCGTTTTCTGATACTTGTCATTAAAATGGAAATGTCAAGAAATAGCTCGCTTGATTAATTATTTAACGGAATTATTGGGCTTGGGCAATGACCTCAGATGTAATTCTCGGTATATTTCCCGGACATATGTGTAACGTAAAGTGTCAATTGAAAACATGGATAAGCAATATGAGATGAGCATTTGCACGAACACTTACATTTGAGTGTCAATAATGAACATATTTGAGGAAAAATGCAAGAAGCGCTTGCTTTCCCGACTCTTTTAAAGTTTACATTTGTCACAACGCATCAAAGCCGTATTGGGTTATATCGGTATTGTATTTTCAACTCGGAAGTAAACGTTATGGTCAAATATATAATTGAGTATAAAACAAGTTATATATTAATCTGACACGTATAGTCATATTTTATTAATTTTAAAAACGGTCTCTATAATGTTTACTTTATTGTTTAAATGAATGTACAGGAATTATGAATAGAGGAAGTTGACCAGATAATATTTAACGTACTGACAAGCAATGTTGCCTGTTACGAATCTTCGTCTTTCTATGACTCTGATGTGCTTTATTACAATAAATAGGCAAACATACACAAATACAAGCTTCAACATCATACGTTTGAGTTTAATGACATCTACAACATACGTGCTTAACATCATCATCAGGTGTCATAGTCTGATATGTGTGCATGGTATTAAAGTAAAAAAGGAAACACATAGATTTAAATATACATTTACATTTATTTCGAAAGAACCCAATCACTCGGATCAAAGACAATTAATTGCTAGATTCCCCCTCCCTTTCCTATTGCTTCAAAACGTTTTTTTTATAATGACAACTACATGTTTTCGTATATATAACTCACCACATGTATGTGCATATATCTTACATGACGTCACACTCTTACCATCTACCGTTAGGCATTTGTTTGACGTGTGTTTTATGTTGCATTAGGGGTCTTTCTTCGTTAATAAAGCATATAAATATACTTACACACTCCGTATTACTGGCGGACCGCTGTGATTAATGAAAACAATTGCGAATTTCTGTTATTTTCACTCAGTGAAATCACTCAATCTTTTTCACTAAATACATTCTATATCACACTCAGTGAAATCACTCAATCTTCTTTCACTAAATACATTCTATATCACACTCAGTGAAATCACTCAATCTTATTTCACTAAATACATTCTATATCACACTCAGTAAAATCATTCAATCTTCTTTCACTAAATACATTCTATATCACACTCAGTGAAATCGCCTCAATCTTCTTTCACTAAATACATTCTATATCACACCCAGTGAAATCACTCAATCTTCTTTCACTAAATACATTCTATATCACACTCAGTGAAATCACTCAATCTTCTTTCACTAAATACATTCTATATCACACTCAGTGAAATCACTCAATCTTCTTTCACTAAATACATTCTATATCACACTCAGTGAAATCACTCAATCTTCTTTCACTAAATACATTCTATATCACACTCAGTGAAATCACTCAATCTTCTTTCACTAAATACATTCTATATCACACTCAGTGAAATCACTCAATCTTCTTTCACTAAAAACATTCTATATCACACTGAGACGCACATCATAATGGTGACATATGTTAACCTTTTGCATGCTGGGAAATTTGTCGTCTGCTAAAATGTCGTCTGCTGAATTTCTAAAATTAGCATTTTCTTCGATTTTTTTTCAAAGAATACTATCAGAATAGCAAACAGTTTGGATCCTGATGAGACGCCACGTTCTGTGGCGTCTCATCTGGATCCAAACTGTTTGCAAAGGCCTTTACAATTCGGTTCCCGCACTGATAATGTTCTTAAATTGGAATTTTGTGACGTTCTGTTAAATCTTCAAAGACTAATCTATATATTCACGCATTAACAGACAATAATCATAAACGCTGGGGAAATTTATTTTAACAAAGTATTTCTTGCTATACGAGGTGAGAATCTTCTGTTTTATGCTAAAACCATTATCACCACTTGAAATATTTCCCTTATGATTTCAGCTGATGAAGTCCTTTGATCATTTAATTATCAACAGTTATTATTTTATCATTGCTCAGTTATATATAAATATGTGGGCATATCACAAGTAATATACTTTGTTCGGGTGTAGATTCATTCATTTGGTTCAAACATAAGGATGAAATGAATATCTCAGGAAACACTCCGGAAGCCATTAGCTACGAACTGATGAATAAAGTGGTAGAATTGTTTACCTATCTTTATATTCCGTTAGTAGCGTCGTCGATTGTCATCAATGTGCTATTAATCACAGTCGTTGCAAGGGACAAAGTTACTACAACCAGTATATTGTTCGGAATACTTGGAGGCATAGATTTATTAGCGACATTTCTAGGCCCGCCGTTGGAAATAATTATATGGTTAAGTCCTACTGCGTCTCTATTTGTACAATCAGGTATCACGTATTATCATTTCTTAAATGATACATTTGAGGTACCGTGTATGTGGACACTCGTTGTTATAACCACAGAAAGATTTGTGAGTGTTACGTTACCGTTTAATGTTAAAGAGTTGGTAACGGTGTCAAGGGTGATATTTGCGGAGATTACGGTAGCTATCGCTGTTTTGTTGATAAACTACCTACGACGTTTCGTAGCAGGCGAATATGAAGATCGAGAAGGTTATTATGTTCTACTTTTCAGAAGTGATACATGGATGAGTTTCTATATAATTTCCGAATGGGTATGCTTTTTTGGTATACCATTTATTGTTATAATTACAGCGAGTGTTGTGATATGAATTAAGCTTCGAACATCTTTTGGGCAGAGAAAAAAATCAATCCGGCAGATTCCGTTCAGTGACGACAAATCTTCTGATGGCCAATGTCACATTTCTGTTGACAAAAAGTCCTATGAAAATACGCATTCTGTTTTTTATTTTTGGTGTTTATAGGGGTTTGTTAAAGTTAACTGAGGTTCAAGTGCTCATCATTATATACACAGTCGTTTACCTTAAGTACATTCAACACGCTCTTAACTTCTACGTGTATATTTTGAGTGGTCAGAAATTTCGAGAGGACGTAAAAAGTTTATTCACCAGTTTGACAAAGCGTAAAATATAACATTATTTTAAATGCTGATGTTGAATTCGTTGCCTATTTTTTAAAGGCGTAAATAAACATTTAAACGTCCGGAAAACAAATTCACGTTATTATAAAAACGTTTTTTAATGATTATATTAAAGAAATTATTTCAACCAAAAATAATCAATACAGTCCTCAAACAATTTAACTTTTTATACCGTTTAGATATTCGGGCAATTTTTCTAGAGTAAGGAGTGTAACCTTAAACAAACTTATTGTTTAAAATCTTTGTTGTTTCCATTAATCTATTCCCAAAACTTATTTGTGTAAATGGAGTATCTAAGACTTTTCTCCCAAAGGACCATTTTCTGGAAATGGTACATTGTAGATTTAAATAATTTACTGGATTTTATCCTTATTTAGGATTGTCCCAAACACGGCAGTTTATTGTAGCTAATACGTTTAATATAAAACGTAATAAAAAAAAGAGTTTTCAAAAACTCGAAAATCGGCTTAGTCCTATTATTGGACATTAACTTTGTACTATGAACTTTATTTTTCTCTTTTATTGAGTGTGTTATATGTGTGTTGTTAATGAGGAAACATATTAAAAGTAAAACATCAATTTTGTGCACTTGTAGTACCGCTTTTGTAGTGTTCGTTTCTGACATAGCTTATTTTTGTTAATTTTTCAGATTGATCGAAACATGCAGTTTTGTGTGCTAAAGACATTTAATCTTTTCTCATGCAGTATATATGTTCATGAAATAATTAGTTAGGTGTAGTGAATTCAGTTCATGATTAAAATGAGTTATCAAAAACTCCTCAATCGGCAAAGTTCAATTATTAGATATTAACTATGTAATATTCAATCTTTTAATAAATATGATGTTTGTGTATTGATAGTGAGTGAACAAATCCCAATAAAGAATATCTACTTTTTATAATTGTTGTACCGCTTGCATAGTCTTGTTGCCTGCTGCTCACATTACCTGGTTTGTAGAATCATTAAAGATTGTTCCCATCGTTGTAGTTTTGTGTAGTAAATACATTAAATGTTTCAAAAGGTTTTCCAAAAATTACTAAAACGGGGAAGTCCCATTATTTTATATTAATAATGTACCATGTTATACATTTTGTTATTGTGCTAAATATGTTGTTTGTGAATTATAATGAGTGATCATATTTAAAATAATTATTGTAATTGATGTGGCGCCTGTTTTTGTTGTTGTTGCTTTCGTAACTTGAGCTTTCAATTATTTAACATTGTTCCAAAACTTATGTGGTTAAATCATACACTTAGTAAAAAATGAGATTTCAAGAACTGGCAAATCGGCGTAGTCCCATTATTCGATATAAACTATGTACTTTATATTGCATTTGTAGATATATGATGTTTGTTAATTGTTTACGAGTAAAAACATTTACAATTAAAAGCATTCATGCCTTTTACATGCATACATACTGAACTTTTGTAAATGCAGTCAATTATGGGCCATGTTAGTATTCCAAAGTCATACGAAGTATCCATATCACTGTTTTATTTATGCAATATAAATATTCCAAGCTTTATAATGACCGCTTTCTTTAACATTTTTTATAATATAAAATTCGTCGGTTTACATAGGTAAACTAGTAATGGTTTGCAATACCAAAAACACAATAATCCTCCCTATTTTAAATAATTGTTACCAAACTTAAACATCCTTTTTAAATATAATTTCGAATTGTTTTGTTTCTGATATCAGTATTTTGTATTATTCAAAGTTTTATCTTTAATGAACAGTGCGAAAATAATTCTAAGCCTGTTCAAATATTACTCATCTTCACTAAGACTATGTAATTATGCATTTCATTTAATGTTGAGTGAAATCTTTCTCAGATTTATCACGATGGTGTGGAATGTGTAGAATATGATGCTGTTGTCTTATGAAAAGTGGGGTCATTTGAAACTTGTATTTAAGACATGCCATCGTTCACCAAAAGGTAGCAATTGCATCGTTTTAATGACTATAAAAGGAATGAATAATTAAATTGTAATTTAATATAGTTCCTAAATTATGATATTGATGTTTTCAGTTTAATCGCAATGTTATGTTGTTCATTTTTATTGACACAATTGTGTTTTGTGATTTATTTTGAATGTATAGTTTCATAAGTGTTTTGCAGTCTTGTATAGAAAATTTGTCGCTTTTCTTATTTAAAAAAACGACAAGAGGAAGGTAACATAATTTGTTTTTTCTTGTCGATGTTTTTTCATTTATTAGTCCTATGAGTCGATTTACTTTATTTACCTCTATGGTTGCCGTTTTGCTTTTATCTTTTGTTAATATTTATATATGTTGTTGTTTTGGAAATAAATTTTTTTCAGAGCAGTCTAATATGCTTGGTTTCATTTGCATGTCAGGTTAAACCCAATTAAGCAAGTGTTGTCACCCCGAAAAGTACACAGAAGAGTAGTTTAATAGCGAGTAAATAATTTATACCGGATTATTCTCGAGCTTTTATCAAAATTATAAAAGGTATGAAAATAATATATAAAAAAACAAATTTATATTTCCTAAGGTTAGATTCAGTTACTTTAGTATGTTTTGACTATTGTTTTGTTTTACAATTAAACGCTAATATAATTATGGTCTCACCAAAGGGTTTTTGTATAAATATTGGAGAAAATAGCAATCTTCAATTCGTCCGATAAAATGCATATGATTGACCACAAAAGGTATGCCTGAAATCTTTTAATTGCTTTTATACCAGATGATAAAATATACTCATAAGAATTTTTTCAAAGGATAAAAAATGTAAGGGGGAAATGTAACTTGTAGATACCAGTTATTTAACAAGTAATTGTCACACAAACTTAAATAAATGGCAAGTAAATACACTACGTCTCGTTATTTTACGGGCTTTTTTTGTAGATACAAAATCGCTTTAAATAATTAATACAACTTTCATCGAAGTTAATCGATGATGCACATTCTGCTTTGAACCAAACCATATTTTAATACGTAATATAAAGCGCACACAAGGAATAATACGAGCTTTCAATGCCAATAACGGAACATTAAAAAATAAATTAGCATGTATTTTACCATTGGCATTTAATTCGACATAAACATTTACATGTTACGTATTAGATCGCAACATGCGTATAAAATATGCTGAGAATAGATTTTAATCGTTTGCGGCATTTAGTATTATCTGATAATAAATGACTGCCTTAGAACGTGTACAAGAATTATACACTTTATAGATAAGAGTCAGAATGTATTGTGTTTTACTGTTTCCCTGCGGTTCATGGTGCGTCTCATCCAATACATTGTGCAACACTGCAAAGCTTGTTCCACCAGTAATTAGTATTGCTTCTTACTTTTTTGTTTTCTTTATCGGAAGAACTATTTTCAAAGTCAGAATATTCATACAGCTTTCTGATGAAATTTGAATAGGATGAAAACCCTATACCTTAGTGTGAGCTTCAGTTTAATGTGAGCGATATTGTTACAGCATACACGTCATCTTGATATGGTGAGATTTGTGACATTATGTTTTAACACCCCATCATGTTCTTTAAAGTAATGGACCGCTCATTGATTTAAGGCTAGCATTTTTAATAATTATTGTTATAAATAGTATTACTTTTGTATTATAATACTAATAAGAATACACGAAAAACAATGAATATCAATGGCGGTATGATGAACGCGAAATTTCACAAATACTGTATAGTCTTGGGACACAGGTTTTATACACAATATTTCGTTAATATTTGTGACTATCAATGTACAAGGTGAACACGGGGAAGAGACAGTTCCACCCGTGCAGTTCAATGATTCATCTATTTGCGAATGTTACTTTGAATGTGACATAAACCTTCAAAGACACAGGTATTGAATGCGACACTATTTCTCAACATGGCGAACAGTCTTGGAAGGTATTGTAAAACTCGCCTGCTCAGAATTTGCTGTTACAGAAGCTGCATTCAGTTCAAATTTGACCGTTGACCTCTGGACTGTAAGCAAGGGACAAAGGTCTTGCGCATCATATTCCGTCGCAACATAATGAACATTTGTGGTAAGTTATTTCTGCATGACGACCGAAAGAACTACAAAGAAAAGACATACTATGGGCTATTTGACACTATCTGAGTGACGTTGTTCTTTTAGCTTGAGACATGTGTTTTTCCCGCCACAAATCCTTGTGACATGATGAAAATATATGTTATCAATCCTTCACTCAGTTATTGATTATCAAGTCTTCACTTAGCTAGTGATTATCAAGACTTTACTAACTTATAAGCAAGTCTTCACTGAGTAAGTGAATATCAAACCTTCACTAAGTGCTTATCAATTCTTTTCTTATTTAGTGATTGTCAAGCCTTAACTTAGTAATTGATATTCAAGAAACCTTTGCTCAGAGAAAAAAATACATCCTGTTGATTTGTGCAGTGGTTTGCCTCTCGCAACAATTTTAATTTTCACAAACAGATGACTTTCAACCAGCACTCGCGTTACTTCGTCCGTGTTAGCACCATTTTACCCATCGTATGAACGTCCGTTGAAGTCCTTAGCGACTGCGATGTCAATATGAGAAGACTCAGCACTCCTTGTTATTTGCCTTGTAAACTCGCGAAAGTTTGGACGACATATTGCAATTCCCAACTATTTATTGAAAATGAAATATCATTAATTCAGGTAAGATCATGTGCTTTGATGGCGGGTGAACTGGAGAAGAAGAACCAAGCGGAAACCCCACCGTTCAGGTATTGTGACCACCGACCTAATTCACAAATGCAGGAATTGAAAATTAAACGTGGTAAGCAGGTCGAGTACCAACCGATGTTCTTACCGGATAACCGAGTTCCAATCCATGGGCTCACTAGACAACAGATAACTAACCGATCCGCTAACCGGACAGCCGAGTACCAACCGATCCGCTTACCGGACAGCCAAGTACCAACCGATCCGCTTACCGGACAGCAAAGTACCAACCGATCCGCTAACCGGACAGCCAAGTACTGCGCTTACAAGACATATATCACGGCCCCGGGATACCTCTTCTCCTAAACTTTTTGACAGCCGAATACACACGGATGGACTTAATAAACATCCGAGTACCAAACGATTTGCTAATCAGACATCCGAGTACCAACCAATGAGCTTGTCGGACAGCCGAGTACCAACCTATGGACTTTACGAACAGCCGAGAACCAAGCGATACGCTTACCGAACAACAGAGAACCGAACGATGGGATAATAGCACAGCCAAATGATGCGCTTACTGGAATCCGTGTACACACTGATGCCCGTACTTGACAGCCGAGTACCAACCGATAGGCTTACCGTACAGCCGAGTAATAACCGATGGGCATGCTGTACATCCCAGTACCGACCGATACGCTTACAGGACAGGCGAGGACAAGCTTATGCGCTTACTGGACAGCCGAGTGCCATTCGATGCGCTTACTGGACAGCCGAGTACCAACCGATGCGCTTACAGGAGAGACGAGTCCCAACTGATGTGCATACAAGACAGCCGAGTATCAACTGATGCGTTTACTGAACAGCCGAGTACCAATCGATGCGCTTACTGGACAGCCGAGTACTAATCGATGCGCTTACTGGACTGCCTAGTACCAATCGATGCGCTTACTGGACTGCCGAGTACCAATAGATGCGCTTACTGGACTGCCGAGTACCAATCGATGCGCTTACTGGACAGCCGAGTACCAATCGATGCGCTTACTGGTCAGCCGAGTACCAATAGATGCGCTTACTGGACTGCCGAGTACTAATCGATGCGCTTACTGGACAGCCTAGTACCAATCGATGCGCTTACTGGACTGCCGAGTACCAATAGATGCGCTTACTGGACTGCCGAGTACTAATCGATGCGCTTACTGGACAGCCTAGTACCAATCGATGCGCTTACTGGACTGCCGAGTACCAATAGATGCGCTTACTGGACAGCCGAGTACTAATCGATGCGCTTACTGGACAGCCTAGTACCAATCGATGCGCTTACTGGACTGCCGAGTACCAATAGATGCGCTTACTGGACTGCCGAGTACTAATCGATGCGCTTACTGGACAGCCTAGTACCAATCGATGCGCTTACTGGACTGCCGAGTACCAATAGATGCGCTTACTGGACAGCCGAGTACTAATCGATGCGCTTACTGGACAGCCTAGTACCAATAAAGGCGCTTACTGGACTGCCGAGTACCAATAGATGCGCTTACTGGACTGCCGAGTACCAATAGATGCGCTTACTGGACAGCCGAGTACTAATCGATGCGCTTACTGGACAGCCTAGTACCAATCGATGCGCTTACTGGACTGCCGAGTACCAATAGATGCGCTTACTGGACAGCCGAGTACTAATCGATGCGCTTACTGGACAGCCTAGTACCAATCGATGCGCTTACTGGACTGCCGAGTACCAATAGATGCGCTTACTGGACTGCCGAGTACCAATCGATGCGCTTACTGGACAGCCGAGTACCAATCGATGCGCTTACTGGTCAGCCGAGTACCAATAGATGCGCTTACTGGACTGCCTAGTACCAATCGATGCGCTTACTGAACAGCCTAGTACCAATCGATGCGCTTACTGGACTGCCGAGTACCAATAGATGCGCTTACTGGACTGCCGAGTACCAATCGATGCGCTTACTGGTCAGCCGAGTACCAATAGATGCGCTTACTGGACAGCCTAGTACCAATCGATGCGCTTACTGAACAGCCGAGTACCAAACAATGCTTACTGGACAGTCTAGTACCAAACTGAAGCGCTTAATGGACATTCGAGTACCAGTCGATGCGCTAAATGGACAGCCGAGTACCAACTGATGTGCTTAATTAAGAGCCGAGTATCGACTGAAGCGCTTACTGGACAGCCGAGTACCAACCGATGCGCTTACAGGACAGCCGAGTACCAACCGATTCGCTAACTGGACAGCCGAATACCAACCGATGGGCTAACCGGAAAGCCCAGTACCAACCGATACTTTAATAAAAGCCGAGTGCAACCCAATACAGGACAGACGAATATCACGACCACGGGATACCTCATCTACTTAACTGCATCCGTACGTGTCAACTGGAGATCGTGTTCGGAAGTAAGCATAAAAAGCCAGCCCGAGTAGCATGCTGATTGTAAGAACCTGTATGATGCGCTTACTGGACAGCCGAGTACCAACCGATGCGCTTACAGGAGAGACGAGTCCCAACTGATGTGTATACAAGACAGCCGAGTATCAACTGATGCGTTTACTGAACAGCCGAGTACCAATCGATGCGCTTACTGGACAGCCGAGTACTAATCGATGCGCTTACTGGACTGCCGAGTACCAACCGATGCGCTTACTGGACTGCCGAGTACTAATCGATGCGCTTACTGGACAGCCGAGTACCAATAGATGCGCTTACTGGACAGCCGAGTACCAATCGATGCGCTTACTGGACAGCCGAGTACTAATCGATGCGCTTACTGGACTGCCGAGTACCAACCGATGCGCTTACTGGACTGCCGAGTACCAATCGATGCGCTTACTGGACAGCCGAGTACCAATAGATGCGCTTACTGGACAGCCTAGTACCAATCGATGCGCTTACTGAACAGCCGAGTACCAAACAATGCTTACTGGACAGTCTAGTACCAAACTGAAGCGCTTAATGGACATTCGAGTACCAGTCGATGCGCTAAATGGACAGCCGAGTACCAACTGATGTGCTTAATTAAGAGCCGAGTATCGACTGAAGCGCTTACTGGACAGCCGAGTACCAACCGATGCGCTTACAGGACAGCCGAGTACCAACCGATTCACTTACTGGACAGCCAAATACCAACCGATGGGCTAACCGGAAAGCCCAGTACCATACGATACTTTAATAAAAGCCGAGTGCAAGCCAATACAGGACAGACGAATATCACGACCACGGGATACCTCATCTACTTAACTGCATCCGTACGTGTCTACTGGAGATCGTGTTCGGAAGTAAGCATAAAAAGCCAGCCCGAGTAGCATGCTGATTGTAAGAACCTGTATGACCTTTCAATTCAGAGCTATCAATTGATGATATAGGAAACAGTGCGAGGATCTTCAGTGAGAGGAGAAGGGGTATATTTGAGATCAATAGTAATTCATTTGTTGACGACGAATTTCTTATTGCAGTAAATGCCCCTTAACTGCTTTGTTTATCATATGACATTTTTAAATATAAACATCAAATCATCATTAAGCTCTTTGTATTGTATATGTATCACACGATGCGATTAAATGTTTGCATCATCAAAGCCTAATATACGTCATATTGGGATTTGCAAGTTAATTGTTCGTTTCCTTTAAATTACTCGGTCATTAGTTTGCGACAAAGCACATTTCCTCAAAAAGTGCATAATACAATATATAATAGATATAAAAATTGTATCAATATGAAGAACTATTTCTCAAAATATTAGTGGTGTGTATGAATTACAATTGTACAAACATGTAATCATAAGTGATGTCTACACAAAGATATTAATAAATAACACTTACTCGAAAGCAAACAAAAATAACAGAAATAAAACGTATATTTTAATTTAAGGCTTAATCATAATGAATTGACATAGGACAGTTAAAATTATCTCAAAGCAATGCATGTGATATTTGGTGGTTATATCTGGTGGTTATATCTGGTGGTTATATCTGGTGGTTATATCTGGTGGTTTTATCTGGGTGCAGGATAACGTGACTTTATGGTGTTCACAAATAGATAGTAATAGGCTTAAACACGTGGTATTTGATTTTCAAATAACTTTTTTTTTTAAAGAATTTCAACTAATGCATGCAAGACAGTGTTCATGCGGCTTATTGCAATGTGAACAACATCAGAATTACTTTATATAATACGCCTGTGTTCTTGGCCAAAAATTCGATGTTTACAGCCATATTCATATACATGGTTATGCTGCACGCAACGTGAAATTTTTGCACTGATTGCGACTACAATTCGAAGGGTAGTCAGAAGTTTTAAAACATCGTTTTCTCTGTTATTATAATTTTTAAAAACTATTACAAATATCACAGTTTTTTAAAATTAAACGAATGTCTTGATATGTTTCCAAAATACGAAAAACTATTTACTATGAAATCTTTAAAAGACATTGAATCATTCAAATCCCTTTGCGTTTAAAATTAATAACGACATGGGTTATCTTCGATTGATAAAAAAATGTGGAATAATATTGTTTTTGTAAAAGATTTTCATTCACGTTAAAGTCACACGTATTGAGTATCATCATTACCCTGTCTTTGAATATTAAATGATTAATCTCCAATCGCATCACTAAGAGCAATCCAGAGCCTGTTTCCACAACAGCAGAAATCACCTGCTGACAATAATATTGATGATATGCTGCTAGGAGACAAGCTTTGAGAAATGTTAAACCAATAACTTACGCCTTAAGATATTTCGATTTCAATAATTAATTGTGGACGTCAAAGGCATTAAAATGATTTATTTATACACTAATTGTTTCTTTGATGCTATGGAATCATAACGAAGCGCGAAATTCATTATATTATATTTTGATTTTAAGATATCGAACTAAGAAGAGTTACTATTGTCCTTATACTTGTATCGATAACTTGCTTTTAACAATTGCTGAATATGTTTCATTACGGCATTAATACAAAAATGCAGTATATTTTCGACAATCAATAAAACCAAAGTATTATATAATTAAGAAAGCTACAAATTTTAAAATCACTTTGACTAGTTTATTTCACCGTTAACGTGAATTTAATGAGATATTGCATCAATTTTTATATAACTATTCCGTCAGGCAAACTTCAAAGCGATAATTAATTAAGCCTAATAATATGGGAATTTTGCTTTGTTTATAAAACTACCGATATCACATCAATGAATGTAAACCAGTTTGTTTAAGCGTAGGCAATACGATATAATCACCGAACCGTAATTTAGTGTAAGTTTTAGGATAGCATTCATATTATTTTTCGGAAAGAACATGTTTGATAAAACACGTTATATAAACCTTAACATACGTTAGTTATTTCCAAATAACTTGGGCAGTTGAGAAATAATATGTCAATACATACTATTACAAGGACACACATAATGAGTATCTTGCCCTCACATCTCACTACGGTCAAATGCCTTGGAACCAATATTTTTCGACAAGAAATGTTGTTTGTTCATTGTATAACATTCGTTTTTTTTATAACTTCTGTGGAAATGCGTGTAATTTCTGAATGAATTGAATGCAGTTTTTTAGTATACGTCGTATTTGAGTGCTAACATTATGAGTCACTAAGGATAAATGCATCAGGACATGTGTTTATTCAGTAATTGAAGTCATTTATACAATTAAGTATGCACTTAAAATGTGGACTGACTTATTTAAACGACATGTGTATCGCCAAGTTCTTAATTAACCATCAACCTAACTAATTTCACTAAAAACAACAAACATATGATTTTCTGCTTAGCTACCAGCCGTAGTGATCGGTGCCGATTAAGCACGACGTTAATGGAATAAACTGTTAATTAGGCAATCGATAAGGCCAAAAAACATTATATAATTCTTATAAATGTGGCCAGTGGTCATATTCCCTTTTGAAATGAAATAAATAAGCCATTAATTATAAAAAAAAACATTGTGTGGATAATAGCGTCCTCAACAAATTTTTGAATTATTAAACAGCACATTCGCTAGCATTATCGGTAATAGTGAACTAAAATCGTTTCTTTGTGATAAACTAAGTGCAAGACATTATTTCTCGAGGGATTAAATAACAAGTACACATTTAACATTGTGAAACAAGGTTTGAGGAGTGACACTATATGCTTTTAGTTTTTTTTTGTCTACAGCGTGATTTTAATTGAAATATATTTAACATCCACATAACAACAGATAGGAACTGTTTAAAGGGATCTTTTCACGCTTTGGTAAATTGACAAAATTGAAAAAAGTTGTTTCAGATCCGCAAATTTTCGTTTTAGTTTTGATATTTGTGAGGAAACAGTAATGCTAAACATTTACCATGCTCTAATATAGCCATTATATGCATCTTTTGACGATTTTAAAACCTAAAAATTATAAAGCGTTGCAACGCGAAACGATTGAATAATTTGGAGAGTTCTGTTTTTGTCGTTAAATTTTGTTAAACTACGAAGATTGCTTATATAAGGTATAAAATACGTCAAGAATGTGTACTCGGCGGAATAGCTCAGTAGGCTAAAGCGTTTTTACTTCAGGACTCTGGCAGGACTCCAGGGGTCACTGGTTCGAAACCTGCTCCGGGCAATGTTCTTTTCCTTTTTTTAATTTTATTCTTGATTTTTTACTGGTGCTTTTACGATCCAATGATTACATTTATCAATATAAAGCATTTAATGAATAAGTTAAAAAATGCCAAAATCTGTGAAAAGGCCCCTTTAATGTAAACAATACTCGTGATCGTGGATGCTGAAAAGTAGCTGAAACACGGGGGTAAAAGTTCCCGTAACTGCATCTAGGGACGTCTTCTCAACTGATCCAATTAGTGAAATGAACGATAATATCTCGACCTCACTTCAATAAAGTTGGACAAATAATGAGTCACTTCTAAAATTCTATTAACTATGTGACCCAACGCTGTAACAAACACGTTCCAATATCTCTGTGGCACTCGATTCGAACGAAGACATCCCCTTCGATGCTGCGAAATTAAGCGGCGATTGTTCATTGGCAAAAGGGGATGCCATAGCAATAAAGCTTGCTTATGGCATACACGCTCTTATCGGAGTTATGGTGGGTGAATACTACTGTACAATTAGAGATATTATTCGCGCTTCTACCAGATTCAAGTCTTATCACACGTCACACAGATGTCAACTCCAAAGTCCATACCTGAATTAACATGAACAAAAGTTTTAAAAACTTAAGTTATTGATAACAAATGAGTGCAGAAATCATATTTAGGGTTTAAGAAAAAATGTGTTTGATTTAATACAATAATCTCAAAACTGTAGATTTCATTATTTACAAAACAAACAAACAAGATGTTACGAACTTGAAAAAGTAACCAAATAAACTGTGTTAAAACTGAATGAAATTCACAAAATCTCCAAAAATATATTTATAATTGTATTGTTCATAATTGAAATGTTTATTCATTAACTAACTGTAAATCATAACAAACACTTTGGCCTGTGTGTCATTAAGCTTCTTTACTAGTTCTGCTTTGCCGATTTTAAAGCAAATACGACATTTGTTTGTATTCGCTTCCCTTAAATCCTACCGGGGCTACATAGGCTCCTAATGATATGATTTTGTTTAACTATGACTCGAGACGGCCACATGACGGGGTCGGGCAGCCCATCTTTAAAGGATACTTGGGCAGTGAAAACATAATGTGGGAATTCTATCACAATGAAATACACACTTAACTGACCCTGTTATCGACGAACCCGCTCGTTTATGATCCACATCTGATGAATGTGTAAATGGACGTGCCGATACATCATCTAGCATGAAAGTACTACTTACACTAACGTCTCCATATCCATTATCACACAGTGCATTGTGACTTATTTCAAAACGTGCATTCACTTATCTCTCTTGTAACAGTCTCCTATGTCCTGGGTATACGAGTGTATCCATCATGTACATCTCCTCGCCGTATCCCAGCCGCGTCATTCAAGTACAGATCACAACACCTTCCACATGATTCTGATAACACAAAAACACGACATTTGAATCATTTAATGATATGCAATTGTTTGTATATATTAACTTTTCGCTCATAAAAAATGGACGCTGTTCTCGAGTTGGTTTAAATACAGATACGATTTAGGTTTGTTAGTTTATAAATTCTTATGCCTGTTGATGTACGGTTCAATTTTGAATAACTTATTAAAAACGTAAATAGTGCGAGTAAAGATATGAATGCGTATGTTTGAATTTTATATACATTATTTGGTGTATGTACCTACATGTTTCAACATTTAGTTTAATAAGTAGTGTAACAAGGCGCACAGAAACATCATTGTATGATTCAATGAATGAAATATATTTTACGTATACATTCTTTTATGAAAATATGTGAAAGAGTAGAAATGCATTCAGACTATATAAGTTAATTAAAACGTAAAGGGCTATACACCTTCATTCCATTCAAATAGTTTTATTCATGTGTTTTAATTAAATATCTTAAGATAGAAAAATGAACTTGCGATACATAACATATTAACCATTCAATCTACGAAAAATCTGTTTTATACCTTTTTGTATTTTCGTTGAATGCCGGGGTGGTTTGCGTACATGGGTCGAAGGAAATATACGCCTTGCAGTGACTACCAGTCATGTTTTAGTAAAACAGGACGAACATCTATATGGAAATTAAAATTGAAGTAAATATATTTTCTACTAAAATACAAAAATAGTGTCTTTCTTTACTGCTGCTGTGCAAATTTAAATTTGTATCGAATGATGAGAATGATAATTAAATTTGCCTTATGCTCACTGTTGCCGAATATGTCATTACAAGACAAACTCACAACGATCAATAACTGAACGTCTCTGACTCGCGAGTGAGTTATGCTTCTACAGGCTTCTTTCTATTGGAACGCTTCAAATCTCAACTTACACGAGAGTGATGTCTATACAGGCTGATGTGTGTTTTACACACTTCCAGTCTCTGACGTGCCACTATTTAATGACTATACAGACTGCTTCGTAAAAACACGCTTCTGGTTTTAGTTGTTCGCGTAGCGAACAGCTATTGTTGTTACTGAAAATTCAAGTCAGTTCGGCTTATATACGGAAAGCCTAATACCCGCTATGCCTGCAGTATCCGCGCAAGAAAGAGTTGTATAATTTATGCAAGAGGTTTTAGTTCTACAACTATATTAATTCACAAATGGAAACATTATGTGAATATCGTGTAACATGGAATACTTTTGAACGGAGCTTATATAGAAAAGAATCAATAAACAATGTTTGTCTTATACGTGTCGCGGAAGAAATAATTTATGAATGAATAAATAGTCCACCATCTGCTGCGTCTTAATTACGTAGTAAAGGTCATTCATAATCCGAGGCCATTAATAGATTTGGAGAAACAACGCAATAATATAAGGTAACGCTTGTTTATATTCCCAATTTGAAAACGTGGAAAATGAGTTCAACAATAACTTCAGGGATACGATAGACAACAACAAAAATGTTACATAATCGCTTAACCCGAATATAAAAAATGTTAAATATAACACGAATTATCTGTTTCGTAATCTCGTTCATGCTTCTACAGCGGGATTCAATTTGATATTTTTGTGAAACCTGCTTTTGTGCTCAACAGATAGCGGCGATCTTTTGTATATACGGGTGCTAACAATGCAATAGTAGAAGGTTAAGCTTGTTTATAATCACAGTTCTCAATTTATAAAACGTCGAACATTAGTTCACCAATAACTACAGGTATACTATAGATAATCTCAAAAATGCTTTAAAATCGCTAAAACCAAATATTAAAAACAACTAAATATAACAAGAAATATCTTTTTAAAAGGTAGTCGACGTAAATGCTGACTTTGAAATGAAGTTTGCAATTTACGTTTCTAAATAAATAAACTGACAACAAACGTTTAACAATTGTGAATTTATTTCACTTGTAAGTCGCATATTCACCGCATGAAATGTGTGTAATCATTGTCAAATCACACATTAGTGTAAGTATATACAAATTATACTACGGGAGTGCACATATGTGTCCTCACATGCCTAGTTACGAGTATACTTCGTCACTATCGAAATATATCGTTTGTTTATATTTTATTTAAACGCAGTTTTCTTTCGACACATTTAAATCACACTTTCATAGCCACGTCATGCGAAAATGGGTCTTATGCGTTTTAGCCAGCGTATCTTAAACCCAACATGTGCATTTTCGCAATATGGTCAGAGGCGATGCTGTTCGCTATAAAAAATCGCTCAATGCGTTATGGTCTCATTATTTATCTCCTGACCAGACTGAGAGATGCGCAGGCTGAATGAGCTATATATTATGATGGGCGCATATGAAATAACACCCATTTTTGCATGACGAGGGTCATTACAAATCTCATAGCGAATTGTAAATTGCACATTTTAGAACAATCTTTTCGATACAAAATTGAATTCAAAATAGCAAACTTGTAAATAAGGGCAGCCTATCAAGGCATTCAGGAACGATTTCCAGTACGGCAAACATTGTGGCTGGATAATTCAACGATTTTCCTCTTATCGGGGCATTATTCTATTTCGGTAATGTTTTTTTTCTCATATTGAAAGCAGAACTATGTTTATCGATAGTAAATTATATATTCCCCAAACGATTTAGTGAACGAGTACTGACCCTGAAATTAATGGAGATGGGTTTTAACGCGTAATTGTAACTGGGCCATAATTTGTGTCGTTTGAACATACAAAGAGTAGTCCGGAATTCTTTACACTGAACTGCTACATCTTTTGCGCTTAGCACAGACACGGTGATGTAGCCAAAGTTCAGAGGTCTAATATGGTAAACTTGTGATAGACAAACCACAGTGTCAAATAATGATGAGAAATTGGGTGAAATATTTGGGTTTTCTTTATGTACGAAATATTGACAAGTATATCAGTGGCGAGTATGCATGACGGTCAAAAGATTAAATATTTTGATCTGGTGTATGTTTAACAACAAAGGGGTTACAATGCTGTTGACACAAGCCTTAGGCTGTATTTGCATTATTTATTGGTATCACAATGCTGTTTAACGTGTGCATACTTGAATAGTGACCTCTCCAGTAGGTTGAAATTCAGCCAATCAGAAATAAACACGCATAGAACACTGACCAATGGGATTCATAACTGAGTTTCACGGGGCAGATGTTAGAGGAAAATAGGCAGTTAGCGTTTAGACTTTGAGACGGACGGATCGAAAAAGACACAATCATGTAGCAATCACAACGTATTTGTATAACTGAAAATATAAGTATGTTAGACATTAAATTGGACTAGAAACTGATATGTGGTGTTGTTGAATATTGTATCCTATATTATGCAGAGAAATTAACATAAATAGAGAGGGACCGACTTGCCCCATGCGCGGCACGAGAAAATGGTAGTTAATGCAAAACTCGTCATCTTGGCATTATGCGCATGACGAGATATCGAATGATAGGCTACACACTGGTAATTTAAGAATATTGAACATTGAACATTGTTAGTAACTATGTGTCGTCCATGAACTATGAACGATTACGCGACAACAGTTTGTATTGGTATTACTTCAAAATAAAGCTTCCTATACAGTTCAATGTAACGTTAAATTGACCACACTATTTAAAATTGTAATAAGACATCAATCTTAGAATAATCATTTACACAATGTATACTTATAATATGCTGTTTTAACTAATTTGTTTTTATTTATGTAATGAAACAAATTATAAGTAAAAAAGACACTAGCAAATACACATGGATTTTATTGAAAATCTGGCTGTTTAATTGATTTTTTTTAATCCTCAAAAATGAAACCATGTCCATGTGTTCATGAACAAAGTTTATACATGCGGTCAAAATGCTAAAGCATGCCGTCACATTTAATGAAAAAGTTATTGAAAGTGCTTTTTGCCTTTAAACTATAGAAACAATGTTACAAAAAACAATCAGAACATAAAATGATCAGTTTTGTTTTAGAAAATTACAAATTTCTCCAATCAGCCTATGAAATATTCGAAAATATTCCCGCGTGTCTGCTAGCATTATGTAAAAGTCATTAAAGGTGAAAAGCTGGGTAAAACAGCTACGCCGAAAAAGCGCATTAGCGCTCTATACCTATGTTCAGGTCAGAGTTGTTGACACCGTGCGAACTTCTAGGGTAACAATTAATGCATAACACGGGTCAACAGGGCTGTCTTAATGACTACCTAATTTGTGAGTAAAAAGTATTGCTTGCAGATTATTTTTTTATTTATCTTCATCAATTATCTTATTGCATATTTTGAATTTGTATATGGTGTCAACAATCAAAAGTTTTGTACAGGGAATTTTCATCATGAAATAATATTCTTAGTGAGATAGGTATTCGATATTCCAACAATATTTATTTAATATGATGGTGATTGCTAATTGTCTTTATATTCAGTTCTCATTACCATTTTCATCATGCTTTCTATGCTCTTAGAACGTCCAAAAAGGGCCATGTTGTTGTTATTTTGTCTAAGTTATCTCTATAAAATCAATTGATGATAAAACGTGCACACAAATCTCGACCCGTGCGTTATGACACACTCTTTATAAATTTGAATGGCGTGTGTTCATTTTAAACTTGCGATTAATTTTGATCAATGAGTTGCTTCTTAAATTATGCAACAGCGAACAACTTCTGTGCCTTCAGCGCTTTGATTGACTTACTCGTGAGTGACGACTCTACAAAATGCTGTGTCTACGAATGCTTCTGATCTCTGACTTAAACGAGCGTGACTACTGTACAGATTGCTGTGTCCATGAAAGCTCCCATTCTTTTACTACGCATATTTCATTTATAGAAAGCTTGTAGTAAACAGAAGTTTCAATTGCCAAAGACGCGATTAATTAATATAAGGCACACTACGAAAGGTAAGTATATGCTTTCATGTTTTGTTTTGATTGCATCTCTGTGTTTTATAAGAGTTAAAAGTTGTGTAACAACGCATAAAAAGACAAATACTTATTACAAGTGACATATACATTATTCGGTCGAATTGCATATCAAGACGCAATATAGTATACACAACAAAATACCTGAATATTTAAATTCTTAGACCCTACTCGCCTCCAGCTTTATACTTGGTCGTATGAGTCTGGGGTACGTTGAAATTGAAATGCAAGTTGAAACTTGTTTTAATGTCGACCAAAAGCACCATGGAGAAATCTCGCTTGGTTTTGCGAAACCAAGTTAGCTTGTTCAAACTCATACTCTTTTATTTATGTGTATAAATAGTAACCCTACTTGTTTTTATCAGATATTAATTCAAGTGTTGTATTATAACTAAAATGACTATTCTGCTTACTGGAATAAAAAAAACAAAAGGTCAGCATTTAACAGTTTCATATAGTTTCATGGTTATAAATGAAAAAACAAACATTCAAGTCAAGTTCATTTTGTACAAATTGAATAGCATATATATTCTTTTGTTTATTCTAGAATCAGGGTAATCATATAGATTGGTCGAATAGTGGTAGCTTATGACATTCACGAGCTACATAGCTCATAAAACAAACAACTTATTCAAGTAACGACATGACACTTAACAACAATAGTCACATTGTTAAATAAACTTATGTATTTATATTTGAAATATTTTTAAAATTATGCAAACAAATATTGCAACTACATAAAGAAATGCCAATATCGAATGCCAAGCAAGATTCTTAGATTCTAATCACAAAACGGTTCATCCTTCAAGTCCAAGGCGAAGACATACCATCAATTATGGACAGTCCCATAAAGTGCCTGGGCAAGTGGTTTGATTCGAGCCTTAGCGACAAAGCAGATGTAGAGCGCATCAGATTACAGCTCCAGGAAGGGCTGAAACAAATCGACAAGTCCGCTTTACCTTGAAAGTTCAAGGCATGGCTCTTCCCAAATACGCTTTTCCCCAGACAGATGTGACCCCTTATGCTATATGAAATAACTACATCCTCTGCGTAATGCTTGTCGCATAGTTCGTCGTGATACAATAAACGTAAACAGAGTCCAATTCTGATTTGTTTACGTTTGATTACTGCTTATAAAATTTGAAATAATCCACAATTTATGAATACACTGACCGTTTTCCATGTCGCGTTTTTTTCGTTCTGGTGGCCCGTGATTTCCGTAAAGTGTTAGTACTTCGTTTTCCAATGTTCGTCCTAAAGTCACGGCAACCATTTAAAACTGTGTAGCATAGTTCGTCGTGACACAATAAACGTAAACAGAGTCCAATTCGGATTTTTTTTACGTTTTATTACTGTTTATTAACACAACACAACGTTTTTATAATGTTTGTCAAATACAAAATACATGCGAAGCCCGCAACGGGCCCAGCCCGCGAAAGCAAGCAAAAATGCCCTTCTATCAAATCTAACTGCAGAGCCTTCCTTTCCTGACAAAAAATCTGCATTTAGTTTACAGGTTAATTTGCATAAAACTCAATTATAACTTTGATTTGTCATTTGTGTCCGTTTCTGTACGTGCTTATTGTTGATTGGTTGAGTTGCTAAATGTACTGAATCAATGACAACCCCCGGAAACGGAGTTTCATGTGTTTACCCATTTATTGACTAATCCTTTAAGACATCTGATTTGCCTACATAGTTCAATGGATGTGAGATATAATTTAACCGGATTAGAATTCCCGTGGCTTAAGTTCTGACTAGTTTATGAATTGGATACCTTGTTAAATACAGTCGTTGAGTAACAACTTCATTCGCTTATATTTGACTTTTCAAATTGTTGATTTAGCCTACTTTAACAATGAATGTAGGGTATGTCTTACTTGCTGAACTTTAACATTTTCTTATATTACTAAAACATCTATTTAATTTCTGAAAATGCACATATGATTTTGTTATACTATAAAAACATCTATTGATAATTTCTGAAATACAATTTTGATAATTAAATTCACTTATAAATTATTAAATACATTATTAATATTATCTGTAACAAAATTTATATCATATTGTTATATTATATAACATAATATTTATTTATAGCATATATTTATGTTTTATATGGATACATAACTAATTAATTTATTTATTTCTACGGGTCTGTTACGTAACATGCTTGGAGAGAACGATCAGCAGACACCTGCGCCTATGGCTTGGGAACAACCTGCGCCTATGGCTGGGAGTTCCACCAAGCTTTACCAGCATCATATTGTTTGGGCGATCCAACCAGCTACAACTCCCGCTATCATCACTAGTGGAGGAGTTCAAAGTTGCGAAGACAATACTGGTAGTGACGCTCAAGCAATAGCAGGACAGTTCAATCCGCAACGCTGAGATTGAAACTAGGGCAGGAAGAAAGTGGTCAGCAATCCAAGCAGTCGAACAAGCTGAGAGAAGACTTCAGCAAAAAGACATTGTCGGCATCACCGCTGTAGGCAGACAGAGACTAGGCAGCTCCGATATTATATTATGGAGCTCTTCTGGAAACATAGAAAGGAGGAAAATGGTGCAAGATGAAGTCAGAGAAGCAGGAGAAGAAGATAAAAGAGCAAAAGCTGTGGTTATGGGTGCCCAAGATGCGTGGACGAAGTTGACAACGAAATACAGAAAACTAACCTGGGCTGATATTTGGAGCTACGAACCACTGAGGATATCATTCCTGCTCAGATCACTCTATGACCTGCTACCGTCAGCCTCAAACCGGCACAGATGGGTTCTACAGGAACCCCCTTAGTGCCAATTGTGAGACAAGACAGGAACCATGGAACATATTTTGCCATCGTGTACCACAGCCCTCACGCTACAGGTGGAGAAACGACAGTGTTCTTCAGAAACTCGCGGACAAGTTGGAACGTGAGAGGACCAAAAAGAGGCCCATACAGAAACCCCGAATGATTCAGTTCGTAATGGAAGGTTGGTTATGTTCAGTTTTTCATTTTTAACAGTATATTGGTTAAATGGGGGTAGGCAATTAACCAGCTCACGCACTTTCTTGGTAAGCTGGTTAACCATTGCTTAGTGATCATATGTATATCAACATGAATTTTCTATCTTGAGATAACAACCACATACATACACGATCCATTCAAGTCATTTGTTAATAACATATAGTGAGAACAATATTTTCTCAAAGTCTATCCAAAATATCATGATTCATACAAAGGTATACCTTTAAATTTACTTGATACAAGTGATACATTACTATGCGTACATTGGTTACAGAAGAAAACTTTTAGGCGTTTTAAAATCAATGCATTCAAATCTACGCGCATGTATACGAGTAAGTAATAATAACGTTATGCACACGTTTAATTGTAACATAGGTTCTAGGCAAGGGAACGTACCCAGAACAATTTTTTTTAATTTGACATAAACAAGTTGTCTACCTTTCTTAAATCTAAAAGACATATGGGTATTTTTATCACATTTCAGACATAATTTGCAATAAACACTGTGAAACGAGGGGTAATCATCCAGTAGATTGTATCTAAAAGTGAAAATAGCTGAGTATTAAATAAAACATCGCATGTATATAATACAAAAAATGTATACTTGTTCAACTAATGTTGGATCCTTAGTTTGTGTACATGCTGGTGAAGGTTATAGTTATTATACACCAGAAATATAAAAATTATTTACTTGTATTTGTTGTACAACTGAAGTGTCGCATGCGTTTTTTGTCGTCAAGAGTGTGTCTATGTGCCTTTCAGGCTCGAGTTTTATAAACATAAACTTAGATTAGAGACAAACTAATGTCGATATGGCAGAAAAATAATGATATGATATTTATTACATTTCAAAAATGTTTTTTGCGAAATCAACAAAACGGATGCGTGTTGAATAACGCTTAAATAAATTACTTCTTTGCAAAACAATAAACTTATTTGACAATTAATAACACTTTTGTGTATGCTTTTTTATGTCCCTCAGTCTACAATGGGGTACATATTAATTATGCGATGTCTGATGGTTATATACTTATTTGACAATTAATAACAGTTTTTTGTATGCTTTTTTATGTTCCTCAGTCTACAATGGGGTACATATTAATTATGCGCTGTCTGTTGGTTTGTTGGTTTGTTTGCGTCAAACTTTAACATTTGCCATAACTTTTGCAATATTAAAGATAGCAACTTCATATTTGGCATTCATGTGTATCTGATGGAGTTGCACATTTTGAGTGATGAAAGGTCAAGGTCATGGTCATTCTTCAAGGTCAAAGGTCAAATATATGGGGGATATATTGTTTCACAAACACATCTTGTTTATAAATTGCGTTCGGTCCTGATTAATTATTAACTCTTTTGAAAAAATAAGCGGTACAATGGCTTCCTATTTACTGAGATAATTTGTACAACGGCTGCACTATTTGTCGAAAAGTCAATGCAACAAATTTAGTGTATGATTTTGTTATGCACAATTTAGAAAAACGTAAAGCAAATATTTTGCTCTTATTGTCTTCAGGAAGAAAGGCGGCAAATACGTGTATTTACTTAATTAGAATCGTAACGGAAGAGTTATCAACTATGTTCGCCTTTGAACAAAGCAGAACACATATGTAAAATATGAGCTTAAATGTGAAATCATCAAATTTATCAAAGGATTATGCCCATAAATGAGACTTGACTAAACACCGATATGAATAAATACATCAAGGAGAGCGTCCACATATATATTTCTTTCATTAAGTTTGATGTTATTTTAAAAACGCTCCGTATACCCAATATTTCTAAATTTGCGTACACATTTCCCGACATTTCTAAAAATCTTGTTTAGAGAAAAGCATTTTATGTGTGCTATTATAATCATGCAGATTCTATAATTCGCAAAATGTCAGCACATATTTGCCGGTTTTCAAACTAGAGGAAAGTCATTATCTTTGTTTTGCAGGCAGTCCCGACCCAATTAGTATTCGTTGAGCTAGAGAATTCCATATTAGCGTGTCACTTCCGTACGGAGGACCCTTGAGAAATCCAATTGTATCCGAGTATGTAATTCCGGTTATAAGGCGTATACTATTTAGACGTTTTCGATGTGACAGGGCATTGTTATTTAGACTCTAATGTTATTAAGACAAACCGGCGAGAGGTCTTTTTGTCGCTTGGGGATACTTCCGCCGTAGCATTTATTTAGGAAATATTCACCAGTATGCGAGGGCGAACAATTAAGATCACATTGAAAAAACTCCTTGGTCTTAAAGACCTAATAGAAATACCATGACAATATAATGAGCATTCCTGCACCATGTAGTACCAAAACGATCACCAAAATCAGTAAGCGTAGATCATTAAGATATCTAAATTGCTTCCAAACACGAGATTAAGCCGATGTTTAAACATGCTCTAAATTTACCGCGACGTGAAGATGCTTGTTGTTTTTATCCCTATCACGTATCTCCAATATCTCCACGCAGATTTGTCGTTTCTTCCACTTACATGCAATCTCTGTCATCACAAGAAAATCCTACCAGATTCGGTAGGATTTCATTTAATTTGATAAGTATTATATTATGAAAAGTAGTATCTTATTTACATTTTGAAATTAATCTATAAGTTTAGGTTCATAATAAACAAAACAATACCTATATTAAAACAGTAAAACGGTAAAATTATTGCACCATGTGGCCATGTTGTCATCACGCGGTTGGTTATGAAGGCAGGAATTTGATCTAGCTAAGCGGGTTCCCGTCAGATATCTGCGCGGAGGTTGGTATCTCTCATGCATTTGGTCAGACGCTACAATGTGGTAACACTGCAACCAGTTGTCTTTAATGACACGCACTTAGTCATCGGTAAATATGAAATATAAGAAAATCATAAACTCTTTTTTTTAATTAAAAATTGCTCTTTTAAACGTGATAATTTTATAAATATAATCAGATTTCGTGCAATATTTTCACCTAGTTAGAAGCTAGTAAAACTTTAAAAATTGCAATCATAGCAAATTAAGAAAGCAGCACAAGAACAAAACATACGAACAACCATACTAAACTGGCATTACAGCTACAGAAGCTGGAGGTTTATGGATTAAACGTGATCAATTTGATACGTAACAGCATGAACAACTTAGAAAAAAATGCGTTCGGATGTAGAAATTTATTAAAAAACAAACATTTTCTTTCAATTTTAAACAAGGCAATCATTTCACAATTTACAAAAACAATTGTAAATTGTTTTGAAACCATGTAGATCCAATCGAGTACATTGTACATTATCAACAAGTCATGTCGGAGTTAGACATACGCAATAATAACGCAACACAAACGTCTCTGATAATACAAGCGCACTTCTGATAGGACAAAAGACGAAAATGCTTACATATTTTATGATACAGCCAAAAGCATTAATAAAAAAAATATCTTATCACAAATGTGGCGCTCATGACTCTTGATACATAGAACATACATGATATACAGTTTAAGGGGTCAGTAAAGGGTAAGTATGATCATTATTACTTTGACACAGATTGCAAATGTAAATAATTGCATGTGTTTGTCTCTGTTGTATTTCAGTTCAGTTTCGGGGTTCATCTGTAATTTAAATATAATGAAAATTCAGTTGCACGAGATTGATTCAATTCTCATCATCACTTAAAAGTTCTTTTTTGAGGCAAGTAAATGTATATTAGTTTGGAGACATAGAGTGACTAAGCTGCAAATCGTTTGTGTTACAAAAAAACTCAGTTTTGATATACATGTTTTCTAATCCATTATAGTAAATAAGTATAAATTTCGTGTGGAAAGTAGGGTTGAAAAGCATGGTGTTTCCATATCGCCGCTTCATATTGAAAACATTGTCATTTTCCTGTTTTAGCGTTTGGCAAATGTGTACCTAAATCGTTCCCCAGACATTTAACATTTTGCTTAGCAAATTATACAATGCATGTAAATGTACATTAGGAGCGTCGTGATTTTTATTGGTTTATAGTTGTTTCCTTTTACATCTAAAATAGGTCAATTTTATATGTTTCTTCTTTAAATACTGTTCTAAAACAACTAGTTTTTTTTTGTTGTTATAAATACTGGTCTAAAACATCTAGTATGTGTTAACATGTCATAATAAATAGTGTTTTGTTATCCAAATATATTTCTAGGCTGTATATGTTAAATAATGCGAGCCGCACACTGAGAAAATCCTTGCTAAAAGCAATGCGTAAGTAGTAGATATGAAGAAGTGAAACTCCAGAAGCGGCAGCAGTATTGCAGTTTTATCATACACACACCTCTGTGGTCCTTTATTTATGGCAATCAACCAATTGCCAAAACGGTACAGTGCGGCACAAAACGAAACAACATATACACATAGTAAAATTTAACCTCATAGCATTGCAACTCCCATAGTTTTATATATTGTTGAAACCACCAATCTTGCAATTACATAAAAGGGGCCTTTTCACAGATTTTGGCATTTTTTAACTTATTCATTAAATGCTTTATATCGATAAATGTTAACATTGGATTGTAAAAGCTCCAGTAAAAAATCAAGAATAAAATTAAAAAAAGGAAAAGAACATTGCCCGGAACAGGTTTCGAACCAGTGACCCCTGGAGTCCTGCCAGAGTCCTGAAGTAAAAACGCTCTAGCCTACTGAGCTATTCCGCCGAGTACACGTAGTTGACGTATTTTATACGTTATATAAGCAATCTTCGTAGTTTCACAAAATTTAACGACAAAAACAGAACTCTCCAAATTATTCAATCGTTTCGCGTTGCAACGCTTTATAATTTTTAGGTTTTAAAATCGTCAAAAGATGCATATAATGGCTATATTAGACCATAGTAAATGTTCAGTATTACTGTTTCCTCACAATGATCATAACTAAAACGAAAATTTGCGAATCTGAAACAACTTTTTTCAATTTTGTCAATTTACCAAAGCGTGAAAAGATCCCTTTAATATACATTGCCGTTACATATAAGGGTAAAGGGCAGCTTGTCATTTAATGGTCTGTAAATATTCCGCATTACCTGCAGAACTCACAATTGATGCACATACAAGTAAGCATTTTAAATACAGAGAATGTACAAGAATCTAAGTATAAGAAAGGTCTTTAACAAGGTTTCCATACATAATAAAAATAACAGTACCGCTACAAGCCTCTGAAGGCTGAAAATATAACAACATTAAAGAAGTGTACGGGGATACATACAAGTTACTGCATCCACGCAGCTCACATCAAACTGTTGTGGAATTCAATATGAAGAAGTTAAACGCCAGAAGCTGCAGCAGTATTGCAGTTTTATCATACACACCTCTGTGGTCCTTTAAGACACAGATAAATATGACGATATGTTCCGATTGTGAAGCATGTTTTTAAATGGCATAGTCCTCTAAATACAAGACGGGCCACGCAGAGTTGTTCTTATTACACTTCCAATCTCTAACGCGTATGCATTAATCTCGGTTATCCGAGACACCGGCTAAGCCATTGATATATTTAGTATTATCCCATATATGTGTTTTATAGAGTAATTGTTAGTATTTTTTTAAATTACGATGTAAATGTTCAAGTCCTCAGCCGTTACCTTTTTCACTGAATTTCGTCGTTCTTTTTTATTTTGTTAAATGCTGCTTGCCTAATATAAGCGTACATCATATGTTTTTAATTAAATTGTTTTTAGCTTAAGTTAATTTTAGTACATTCACATTTTAGTTTTAATGCATGGTTTATAATTAAAAAAAACAACAACAACAAACTGATACACGCACCTTGCTCTTTATTTGCCTTATCTGTGTTCAAAACATGAAGAAAATTTCATTAAGGGCAAAACTTTACCAATTGTAGGAGCTATGGCAAGGCACATTGTTATATATGTAGAAACTATTATCAGACAGTATTAGTAATCTTTGCAGTTAGAACATATTAGAAGAAATAGGTTGTACTTAGAGAAATGGAACAGAATTAACGAGAAGTTAATCGAATTCCTGAAAGTCATAGCTCAACAATATTTGATGAAGTTAACTTTGGTTCCCAAGGTTGGCCGATAAAGTATGCATATAATCAAGTGCATGGCATCTGTTGTTAATTTGTGTTGAAGATAATGTTCTTTATTCACGAAATATTTTATACGTTTTACAGCATTCTTTTAAAATTATACGAGCTAAATGTATAATTACAAATGTAAGTTAGTCTACGGTCTCTGTGCATGAAGCTGTTTGAAAAGCTATTCGGCGTGTTCATGGCTGTCATGGGTTTTTTATTAGCCTTTATTATACATGAAAAACTTTGAAAACAGGTATTGTCTATAAACTTTTTGTCTCAAATTTAATTATTAAAACGTATTATCTTGCCTTATTTGGAAACGTTTCTTAAATAACTACTCCGGTAGTAGTATCCATAAGCGTCGATACATTTTAACGGCCTTTCCTTATTGAATTTGAGGCTACATAAATATGCCTTGTCAATAAAATGACTTAAACTAGGCAATACTTAGTTCTTGAAATTACATACTCGGAGAAAATTGGATTCTTCGAAGATCCTCCTAGCGAACCATAATAATTGTGTCCATGATGAAGTAAACAGTTCGATGAGTATTAAGTCAGCCAGGAATGCCTACACCGCAATAATAATGAGGTCGTTCTGTGTGGACAAATATATAAAATATATACGTTCTATTGAAATGTTCGAGGGATATATTATGCATGTCTATGCAGTATTTTTTGTTAACATATACACCATCCTTACGGTTGTAGACACGATTAAAACGCGTGTTTTGTTTTGTGCTCGAAATAGCCCATTATCAGCATTAACGTGTACCCCTTATATTTAATAGCATTTGAAACGCAAATATGACGCAGTATGTATATAAACAATAATAAAATGCACAATACCATAATATTGAGAAGAATTTGAGAATACAAACTAGGGAAAATTTTATTGATATACGTGATTAAATATATTTTTTCAACAGAGAAAAGAAATAAAAATAAAAATGTGTTTAGATATTTTGACATACATGTATTAGCGGTTCTTATATACAAATTTGACTTAAATATTTTTTATTATGTGTCCTAATTAAAGAAGGACAAACACTTTAGAAAAGCAATTCAGCGAGCATGAAGCCCACATGTCATTTACTTCCCACTCTGGACATATACGTTACATTTGATCTACCTTGCGACTAGCAACACATCCACGGAACAATACTACGCAAACAATAAACAGTATATCATATATTTGAAACCAATGATAACGTACACGTTTTGTCCAATCGTTTTATGTAACCAAAATGAAATTTATATAGGGACATAATGTACTTCGAAGTACACAAATATGGCAATGAATGGTATTCAATATTTTAAAAGAAATTAAAACTCGATCAGGTTAAAAATCTTTTCGATATCGAATAACTTATGTCCCATTGCAAAGATAGTCTCCCGTGTGTTTAAGCCTTGTGAAAAATGTACGTAAACATCTGAGGTTAATGAATCGATAAGCCCAGGATAACTGTTTGAAGGACAACTGCCTCGTTTGTATGTTTCTTATGTTGCCTTCTTTACAACTCGTTTTAAAAAAAAATAATTAATTTGTTAATCTATGGTGTTGCACTTATTGTAAGATCTCGATTGTTTGACATCACTTAAAGAAGCATGCCAAATGCAACTATTACATGAACAAAGTGTCAAGTAATTGAACAATATTCATCTTAACAATTACAATAAAAGTACTGTTACAATCGTTATTGCATGTACAAGTACGATTGCATATAAATGGACATGCCAATTACCCATTTAACAATATATAATAAACATGAATAATGTGCGAAATGGTCAAATATAATACAACTGTAAGTTTTTTTAATGGGCTACATAGAGATAGAGTAAGTAGAGGCGTGAATTAGATTATATATTAAATAATGTATTTTTGTACATGTACATTTTTTTCGAAAAATTCTAACTTCAAACCTTGTCACAAAGAACCAGAGACATTTACATTTAATAATTTTGGTACACAAAGTGTTGTGTATCCTAAACGAATTATTATGTGTGTATACACTGAATAAAACCATCGTAAATGAGTTACTTTTACTTATGGCATTCTACCATCTGACCTAGGTTGTGTTCTCATATTTTGTTTAAGATAACAGGTGAATTGAATTGTTCATTATCACGGTATACCATATATGTCATAACTTTGACCACATTTTTGTCATTTATTAGTTGTGCAAATAAATAAAGGTCATAAGTATTACCAAAGAATTAGAAAGACTTCAGAGATTATTGTTTTTTTACACGACATATTTGTTATATTTTGATTGATTAAGTGCACTTATGCCATGCAAATTTGATTTGAGCAACACTCGAGTAAAAATGTCGTCGCCTGTATCGTCAAATTTTCTGCTGAAGCTCTATCGCAAATACTGAAAATCTAAAACCGGCATTGTGTCTAGGTTTTGTCTCAACACTTATTTCAAACACATATTGGTCAACCGCTTAATTATTCCATTTTCATGAATAAATTCTCCATAGGAAGTATCCCCAAGCCACAATTAGATATATTATCGAGCAGTCTTTATTATAGTAGAGGCTTAATAAGTATGCCTTGCCACACAGACGCTCGCAAAATGAGCTACAACGTGTGCCCGAATTTAATACTCGGAGAAAATTAGATTTTCGAGGGCCTTCCAAGCGAAATGAACACGCTAATATGGTGTTCCTGATAAAAGTATACAGCTCTTAGACATTTAATTCAGCTTAGACCGTGTGAAAAGCAATAATGATGTGTTGGAAAGTGTGGAGATTAACAAAATTGCATTATAATGGCATTTATAACAACACTAGTGCACAAATAGATTTGAAGCGCTGATTCAATATTTGTAACAGTTGTTTTTCCGCTGACCGGAAACACCTTAACTCCGCCAACTTTGTGTAATTACAGGTAACAAAACAAAAGTTTTTGGAATTATTCGTTTATATATACATTTCAAACGATAACAGCAACACCAATTGCTATCTGCATCTCATCATAATTTCCTTTTTTCTAGTTTCCTGTAAAACAAACTTAAAGAACACTTCTATGTTGTTCATTTAATGCAACGGTAGTAACTTCACATTTTCTGCTGAATGTTGCGTCTGCTGGTTATCAAACTTGGCCGAGATAGCATACACACACGTGATCAAACATGTAAACTGTTTATTTGAAGGATATATCGAATTGGTATGGCGGCATTACAGTTGAAGTTTTATCTGCTTTCTAAAACATCGAAGTAAAACTTTAATGAGTGCGTATGGAGATCTTTAAAATACTACTCGAACGAAATAAAGTTGATCGTTTTATCAAGGAATTTGCTAAATGTCTATAACGTAGTGCTCAAACTGAATATAAGAAAGCGGAATTCTCTGTGAACAGTGTGTCTCCATCTCTTTGTTAATATGTATTCGCCATTATAAAAAAATCGTTATTAAACGTCCTTTAAATTATCTCCAATCGTAAACGAGATATATGTTGGTCCTAATGCAATTTGTTAAACTAGAGGCTTCATAAATATGCATAGGCACATATAAGGTCTTCAAATAAGCAACAGCTTGTTTCCTGAACTACGCGCACGGAACAATATATTTATTGACGGTCCTCTGAGCGAAAATGACAAGGTAATATGGTGTTGTTAATGAAATTATTCATGTCTAGAAATACCAATTGTGAATTTCTGCAAAGTAATAATAATGATTTTGGACATTGAACCGGTCGATTAATTGAAATTTACCGCTTTATAGATTGTGCATGCCTATGCATACAAGAAACATATTATACTATTATAATGTAGAATTTGCTATCGGTCACAGAGAAGATACAAACCTTTTGTATATTCACAACGTTTCGGAAATACACATAAACACTATATATATGAGTTGAATATAGGACGTTAACCTTTCTTTGATTAACTCAACGAATTAAATAAATGTTTTGTTGGCATTCATTTTTAATATTAAGCTAAAGGGTGGTATGACAGTTTACATCAGCCCCGTTGGTTTTGTCTAGACGAATCGCACGAGATACTGAGCATCTATACTATGTAATACTTCTCTATGTATTCTCTTAATTCCTCTGTTTTCTTTTGTTTGATGTCGCCACATTTGAAGGTTACAGTCCACGTTCCATCCAGAGACGAATCCAAACTAAAATTGTTTTGTTAAACCATTACATCAGGTAAATGTTTTGTGCTGTTTATACAATCAAGATTTGCGGACGGAAAGAATCTCGAACAGACAGACATGACAGACGGAGGGTAAACTGTTATGAAACTAATAAATAAGAAAGATAACATATTTCAACGGTGTGAAAAATATCGAAATATATAAAATTTAAACTAAAATATATACTTCATTGTTTTATAATGATTTTGAAAGTGTTTCCGTATATGCTAATTGACAGAAGATTAAGCGAAAATGGTATGAAATGAACAGAAAATAAGATTTGGAGTGAACGGTGATCCCATGCTGTCAGAAATAAAAAGGGGCTTACCCGCTGTTTTGAAAGTGAATGTACGCCCTGGAACGCGTATTGTGAGTTAGACCAGAACCAATCGATCCTCACACCATAACAGGCCACATACATATATATCCAGAATGTACGTGTGTATCCTAAGCACTGCATATCCAGGGGATACACTCTTCGATTCTCTATGATACACTAATATGTATGATTCTCAGATGTGATAACAGAAAAGGAAACGCCTTATTGAGAAGTGGTTTAATTGCTAATAAAATGTCGAGCATTGACTCGTTCACCGATGAAAAGCAACATGAGAGTGCTGGTCCCTCGATGCCATGTGTATTAACGCTTTATAACACGAACCTACCAACGTGTATACATAGAGAATACTAGGTTAGCGTTGAATACAGAGAAGTTTATGTTGCGAGGCTTAGAACGCCGGAAGCGCGAGCCTTGGCGAGCGCTTTCGGTGTTCGAGCCGAGCAACATAAACTTCTCTGTATTCAACGCTAATCCTAGTATTCTATTTATCCCATTTGATTTTTTCAACGTGACATTTAACATAAATAGATCTAATAACCTTAACAATAATTTTAATTCAGTCATAAAAGCGCTTAAAATCTAACAAATGTAGCCATGCGTAGTGATATACATGTATTTGTTCTGGTACGCAAAATAGTCTTTAAAAAATTCACACACAAACTGTAAAACAAGTAAAAAATATCACCATATGCCTACATTCAATTTTACGCAGTATGCGAATTTTAACACATTACGACCGCGAAAAGAAGATTTTACTTTACTATAATTCATTTTATTTTCGAAAGAAAATGATCAAATCCAATATGGCGGCGATTGCTCCTGACAAAATGCTGTCGATGTCAACATACATGTACACCATCGACGACCTAGTTCTGGCTACCATAACTTTAAATGTCGCTTTTTATGATTTTTGACTGGCGCGACTTTGTACAGGTCTTTCAATACTAAATAAACTGTACGCTGAAGTTTCTTTAGCTATCGAAGACCTTGACAATTTTGACGAGTAAACAGACAATTGCAGCGACTGACACTTTATTTGACAAAATATACAGGGCAATACGTTTTCCGACTTCGGACGACGAATTTAAGGACGCGCAGAACGTGTTTTTTATATAATGTTATGGGTATGCCGTGTGTGATCCGATGCATCAATGGCGCCCATGTTAAAATCATTTCCCCGAGAACAGGGAACGACAAAAGTACAAACAAAAATCAAAACACGGAAGAACTAGTATCTTACCTTTAATTATCCTTTAAAATCCATCTAATAATCCATTTAACACAATAACTGACGATTTTGCATCTAGGGTCTTTAATAATTATTTTAGCATAGTTAAATAAAGACCCTTATGCCATTCTATCACTTTATTCAAATGAGTTTATGAACGCGATAAACTTTCTTCTTCGTCACACGCTACGTCATGTACTCTACATTACTGCTGTTCAAATGAACCGGAGCAGTTTATCTAATAATAGCCGTTGGTAAACTCGGTTGCATTTGCAGATTTCTGCATACAAACATAATTATGTTTAAACTTGCACAATGTTTTATTTATCTATGGTAAATGCCCTTATTGTACGAGAAAATAATTTAATATATAAATACACAAAGAATGGCAAACATTCCAGTACACAACAGATAAATAAGTAGAAAATACCCGTGTACAAAATGGGACGTTCCCAATTCCAGTGTGGTGCTATTTTTACCATCTTATACTTTACACAGCTCTATGCCTAACGTGAATTAAATAGGAAAGCAAACATATCAGATTATTCATGAACTGTGCGATATGTGTATGGCTTGTTGTACATTCTTAATATTTAAGTTAAATGTCAAAAGTATATGCTTTGGTTATAAACAATGCACATTACACGAAATAAGGAAAATGTGATCAATTGACAATTCAGATATGTCGACATACAGTACATGTAGAAAAAATGTGAAATAAGTCGCGTTTATAATAAATCGTCAAAAAAATGGGGAAAATGACGCAATAATATGTCATTTTATGACGCCATCAATCAGCTGATTCATTATACGGATGGCGAAAAATTATGTCATATGACTAGTTTTAAAGGTTGAAGGTCGTATAATTTTTAAGCTTAAGTTTTGTCGACTTTGTTATAAATAAAAAAATAACAAAACAAAAATCGTGTAATTTCATATTTTATTTCAACATTTCTTTTGGTGAATATGTCAGATATATGTTTTTCTGCAAAATATGCACATTTTCTTCTAATGGGTGACCTTAAAATTCGATCAATGAACCAAACAATATCGACCTAATTTTAGCGCATATCGCATGACGTCATTTAAAAAGTTTCCGTGCACGCGACAGGTATATTCCACAGTGTTGAATACAAGCAAGTATATCCCACAACGTGTTATACCGTCAATGTCGCGGTGAAAATGGGATAAATGTCAATGTCGTTTCATGCTAGCTATCCGAAGTGTTCGCTGCACTTAAGTTATATACACATGTTATATAAACAAACATAAAAAAATGTGAAATACTTCATCGTATATTGTTAAAGCCGTGCTTAATTACCTGTTTTTTAACGGACGATGATACGTTTTTTTATGCGCACGAACATGAAGGAGGAAAATTGAACAACATCAATTATATGTTACATGTAAGAGCGTTCAACATGCTGCATGTATTAAATAAAAATATGAATGGACCCCGAACGGTTCACGATATGTTATCCCTATTATATTATAATTCTCATTGTTTTTTACTGTTTGTAAGACATGCCAACACGGGCCGTCGTTTGAACTGTTATGGTTATTTTTAACAAATCATCTTAAACAATATTTAACATGACTATTTTCAAATACACTTGAAAGCTTTCCAGCAGGACGGCAATGCATTTTATTGTAGTCCGCCCGACGAATAATCCCATGTTGAATTCCTGTTTTATCGTCGTCGATAATGGACTATTCTGATTTACTAAACACAATATGCTTTTGTGCTGTTTGAACGGAAAACGCATTGTCCCGAAATGCATCATATTATGTGATATTGCGAAAAAATAGAATATATTACAAACATTTCAGGCCGATGCAGATTTTCTTATTCACACCGTTCAATCGCCTCCAGCGACAATTGTGGATCATGCGACGACTGAAATACTGTAAACATGTTGGTGGAAAGCGGGGTGTAAGTATTTCAGTGGTCTTTATATTTTACGTATTGGATTGAGCAGATTTTAGTGTGTGCTTTGAGGGCCTAAGTAAGAATGACTTTGTGAACGCAATCCTTATCTTCCTAGTTAATTACTTTTCAAGAAATCCGTTAGATAGAATGTGGTCAAAAATCAAACAAAATTCACCACTCTCTCAGTCAAACGCTACTTTCATAGGATTTAGACCAAAGATAAATAAGATAAGCATTTTATAGAAATATGTTTAATCATTTTTCTTTGGTTATTCCAAATTACAGCATCCCAAATGAACATTTTTATCAACGATTAAATACTAGTGATTTTTTAAAAACGCCTTACGATGACGGCCGTGACTAATAATTAGGTGGTCATGATAACGGCTACGAAAATACAATTATGCTCATGTATTTGGCTGTGACAATCGGAAATGGTATGATGCGATGTGGACGTTATTCCCTTCTTATAACTGTAAAATTGGTAATTTTGAATGTGTACATATAGACTAACCGTTATCCAAAGATTGTGTCTAGTCCTAAATCGTGATCGTGACTGCTCACATTCTCATCTTGTTGTCGGGGAGGAACATACTTATATTTCCTACCCAACTGAACTTGTTTAATGGCAAAACTAACAGTTAATAAAATAACCATTCGCTATTATATACAAAATTGAGCAATATCGCGCTGTTTGTCTCTGTGAGTCCCTTATTTTCCATGTAGACATGCACGCGTATTATTCAACCACGGTGGTTAGTCAGGATTTTATTATAATGATTTGTATCCGAGATCCAGTCCAAAGATGTTCTGGTTTGTAATAATTCAAAATAATTTCCTGAATGAACTTCTTACACAGAGAAATTAAAACATAAATCAATGGAATATATCGTTGCCTGCGTCTGTTAAGTAGGAGCGGTTTATGCTTTATTACAAAGATTTAGATAAGAGGCGTATTTCCACAGCTAACATTCTTAATCGTTACCAAAATCCTATGTTGTAAATGCTGATAAAAATGGTCTGAATGTGACGATTCTAATGAGTTCTTAAACATAGGATTTAAGTAACATTGTTCTTGTACAGACCAGTGTACTCCCCTATCTAGATCCCTGGTTTACGAGGTAGATGACAATGTGTAAGCGGACCGGATAACTCAGTCGGTAGATCATTTACAATGTATGCACGTGTTCAGGATTCGAGTCCTGGCCTGGCAACATGTTTTTTTTTCACCTTTATTGTTTGTTTGTGTCGCCATGTGTTGTAAGAGAAACAAAATACATTGAAATGTGCCGATAGATCTAGAGCTATACCGAAATACAGATAATAGTCATTGTCATAAGAGTATTGTGGCGACTTTGATTTGTTTATGTGTTCCTTTTAAAAGAAGATTTGAAAGTTAAAAACAGGTATGTTGATGAAGATGATTTCTACGCACTTCCGAAATGGTCTCTTTCAGAAGTGTATATTTAGATTGTATATTAATTCCGGAACACAGTTACTGTATAAGTTTTATTTACTTGAACAAGATACATGGTTATGTCCATATTTATTTTAGATTGTCAATTTATTCAAAGAAAAGAAAAACATTGGAATTCAATATACTTGTAATACTCTGATTCCGTTTAAAATCCATATACGTTATAAGAATTATTGTATGCAAGTAAAGAACATCGTTTGCGTGTACTTGCATTTGTACAAATACAAATTCGCCACCCAATACGACGAAATGTGTCAGTAACGACATAGAGATAGGAATGCATTTGCCGTCATGAAGTATAGGTTACAGTTTATTTCCTTTCATTTCTAACGGTATTCTTATGTTGTTATTTTTTTATATGTGTGTATGCTAAATTAGATATTGAACCATTAAAACAGCATTTCAGTCATAACAAGGCGGACGGTTAACCGATTCACACTGACTGGGTTAGCTGGTGTACCAGTATTAAATGAACATGCCACTGACTGAAGATTACCCTACATAGATGTAGGGAGAGAAGTGCCATGGAAAGGATTTCATGTAGGGATATGTCTACGGCCATTCTGCGGAAGTGTAAGTTTGTAAAATAACCGCCTTGATATGAATATTATGAATGAAAACGACGAAAATCCAATCAACAAATACTAACAGATAAGCGAACATGATAAAGCACCGACAAATGCCACTGATAATGTGTATATAAAATCGATTGCACTTTATGTTTATTGTGTCGTATGTATGATACTGTTTTGACAACCGATTGTTACCGTAACACAAACTCATGGTACTATTATTTTTTCTCCTGATACTGTTTATGGACTTGTTTGATTTCATATACCACATTGGGTAATGTTATGAAATAACTACAAAAACAACATTTGTATAATCTATGGAGAAAATCTATTTACGGACAATACGCAGCCAAGTGAACAATTCGCTTCAAATAAACAAAAACATACCCTGCATTTTACGTTAACGCATCCTTGAAAACCCATTTCAATAAATCTGTAATTCCCGTATGAACGCAAGTAGTGTAAAAATTGCGCGGCTGGCGCACTGTCGTTTACCGGTCGTTTCCCTTTCGTTGCCCTTCCGTAAAGAAATGTACCAAAGCAGTTTTCCTTTCACGTCAACATGAAGTAACCACAATTTTATAAATTTATGGTCTTTGCTTAACCATAAATTTAAAACAAGTATTAAAGCTTTCGAATAACATCTTAACTATGAAAATTCAATTTTCTTATTATCGTTTAGGCCTATGCAAAATAATCTCCTTTGATATGTTTAATTTCAAAGTATTGGTAAACAATGTCGTTTGGTTTGATCATTCCGAGTAAGAATGCCGTGGTAAAACAGCACCTTTGCGATATTTTTTTCCCTCCATATCACACTTTAATTTTAACACGTATTTGTCAATCAACCTAAGTTGATCCCGTTTTTAACGTTGTTCCACTGTTTTGTTGACTCTCTAATGGTTCCTTCCATCTTTTCAAACTCATCGTTTTTAGTCCAGAGCATTGGATTAAGTTCATCATGCAGTTTGACGTTGTATGTTTTTGGTATTTTAAACGTTTTATTAAATTTTAATTAGATAGACGTTCCATCGTCTTTGTCAATAATTATACCACAATTTCCAAAACTAAGAAAGTCCAAATACCTCTTATTTTCCTTATCAGTTTCGCGCTTACTACATTCTAGAAAAACGGATACAATCTCATTTTTTATATTTGAGTTTGATACTCTTAACTCAGTATGATAATACATACAACTGCATAACTTGAACTCCCAGATCTCCGGCTCCAGAACTTGCTGTTATATTGATTCTATAATACTGGTATGCTTTAGTAGTTGAAATATCGAAAAACAAAGGAGCATTAGCAGATCCAAACAATTTAGTTGTAGATGTCAACAGTGGTTCAAATTCTTTTCCATGATGGCTTCCACTAATAGTCCATCCAGTTATATTTTTACCATCTATAGCTCTAGCTTTTAACGCCACTCTCCAAATTGTCACGGGTTCATGACATTTAATTTGAAGCCAATCAATTTTTGAAGGTGTAGCCCAGCTTCCATTACACCCATCATCGTTAAGACTATGAAAAGGGACCGTATGATCTAAATTAATCATCAGTAACTGAACTTGCAGTTGTTACAAATCCAGTTCTACTAATATTCTCCTCCAAAATTGGAACATAACCCGAATAACACTTTTTAGTTAAATTATTGGCATAATATTTAGTAACAGCCTCGTGATCATCAATATACTGTTGATTATAAGTAGTTGCTTCATTCACTAAACTAGTGAATTGTGACCAACTGGACGCTCCATTTCCACTGTACAATGTAGGATAATGAACAGGTAATCCTTTTACTATCCTACCACCCATGTTCAAATCACCAGTCATAGTATCTCCAAACTTTGAAACTGTTCGATTATCAACATAATTTTTTGTTGCAGCGTCTTGAGCATTAGCAGGATCCATTACATTGATTAGATTGTGAGAATCCATGTTAATATTTTCAGCAGCTGCATTTTATACCATCTCGTCTTAAGAACGTATTAATGGCTTGTGATAATGTGACACCTCCTGAAATCACTCTTTGCGACGATCCGAAGTTTTTTTACCAAATATGTTTACAGACCTTTTTATATACACATTTTTTTAATATAATGAGTTTATTACATTTTGAAAACTATTGCTCTCACATTGTTCAAGAATGTAAAGACACAGGTTTCCGCAAAAATCATCACCATCCGTCTGTACTTTTTTGCTATTATAATACACAGGTTCTTATATAGCAAACGAGTTCAACTGGCGGTGTTAACCCATAACTGTCAAAGTACAGTTTTTCATGACCGTTTTTGATCCAAGCAGTCCAGTGTGTACCATTTCCTCGCGAGTCGCATTAATATAGAATTCCACATTCTTCCTTTTCGGAAGTTCATCTTCATACCTAGGGCTTTTCGGAAGTTCATCGCGAACATAGACACCCCTAAAGTTTTTAATTTTTAACTTTTTAGCAGCATCTATCAACTGAAAATTGGATTGAGGTTCGTTTGGTAATACAACTCCTTTAACATTTATATACTTTTCGGTATTAAAACTCATTTTAAATAGTACTATCAATGTTTTTTCTTAGGAGTTTATTTCCATAAGCCAGTGTGTGAATACCGTCTTTTTGTATAATACGTTTATCATCATTTGCCCTTAGAGCTTCTTTGTTAACCGTTACAGTAAACATTTCATGCGCGTATGATCTGATAACGTTCATTGACCTTAGCAATTCTTGGCGAGAAAACAGCGCGTTCTTATAATAGTTGTGTGTAATGGTGTTTTCAACAACGCTCTTTTTTACCCTCTCACACTTTTTGTTTTCTTTCCCTTCATGCATTTTACACGAATACAGTTTAGCTCGGAGTCCTACAAATTCCTCTATTTGTTTTCCAGCTGCCTCATCTTTGAACATTCCGAGAACCTTTTTGTTTACACCAGTTTTAATTCCGGAGGGGCTATCTTTTGGATACTCACTCGTATCAAACAGTCTTACAACATCGTTTGAAATGTCTGCATAAAAATCTTTAGTTTTAATTACGTAGACAGGACTGTCTGTGTCCGTAAACAATAGCTTCGCCCCTTTTCCATATTTAGCTTTGATGTAGTTATAGTGGAACTCGTACATTATTGTCTTGCTAAAGTCTAGAATAGACATTCCAAGATAAATTGGTTTGTTATAACATAATTTAGTTCTTCTCATATGTATAGCTGTTAAATGTTCATCAAATATAGTACAGCGTTTATAATTAACCTTTGCAGCGAGCTTTTCCGCTTGTGTATGATTAACCAATCGGATATCAACACGATTCTCGATGTTCTCCAATGTTTTTCCAAACACTATGTTGTTCATCAACTTGAAGAAGTCTTTTTCAAAGTTTTTAGTTGCAGCTGTTCGCAATTCAGTGTTCAAGTCGATATATGTTTTCAACCAGGGGCTTTCATCAAACTTAATTCCTCTATGAATGTTGGTAACTCTGAGCCCTAGCTTTTCGTACTGCTGCAAGTTTTTATAATGTACTACATACTTGGTTTTGTTGTTAAAGTTTGGAATAAGCGTTTTAACTTTTGATCCCTCAGGTATAATGTTTTCAGGGGCTAGTGGATTGTCATTATGAAGATCATGTAATTCATCAGGATATTCCAAGTCAACTTCTAAAATACACCCCATTCCTTCTGTGCATGAAATGTTTTTTAAATCGTTAAGCTCATTTTCATTCATCCACTTAAACCCCCCTGTTGGAAGTGGCCTACTCATCGCGCAACCGTATAGATTGTTAGCATCCAGATAAATTATAAACGATGAGTCTTTGCTTTTATCATAATCATCACCCATATACTTATTGTTTCCAATACCAAGACGCGTTGAAATTTCACTATCCCCACCTCGAATACCTTGCCTTAACATTAGCAACACGTCATAATCGTTTATAAGCTCAAGTTTTACCTTTGTCAACCTAATACACGCATCCATAGATAGTCCTGGCGCTGTATAATACAATTCTGGATCTAGTTTATAATATTTATTGCTAGCATCTCTGAAGTTTTCGAAAACGTCGGCTAGCAGCAAGACATCACTCTATATGAAGAGTTCAAGGTAGTCTCTTATTGTTTTACAGCCAAAAGCCTTCAATACTTTGTTTGCAAATTCATAATCATCATTACTAATAGCTTTACCCGTGAGCATTGAGTAGAATGCTTCCTTTGGGGGTAGTGATGTTTCTTTGAGTTTTTCAACAGAACTCACATAATCATATGGAAAGATTCCCTTTTGTTTCAAGAGTGTAAACTCATCACCGCTATAGACCTTAGCCAATTCTCGAAACTGATCATCGGTAAGATTTCCTGATAAAGCACCCAAACTCGATTGCATAAACCTATAGCTATCGATAAACCTTATTTCATGATAGATAGTTGTTTCCGTTCCTTTTTTGTTTGTATACGTGTTAACAACAATCTTCTTACAGAACGAAATATACTTCTCCTCGTTTTTTGGAATGCAGCTTATTTGGCCTCCATTACTTAACTTTTTAATAAATAGATGACTGTCATATCCAGAAAGATTGTGTAGTAATACAGGAATAAATTTTGGAATTTTATACCCTAAATTACACTTTTAATGTGTTGCTCCTCTAAACTTTCCCGTCAAGTTACAATGATCGCGGGCCTTTGTGTAGCGATCATTGTTGCCTTATAATCGGAACTCGCCTTCAGCACCTTCGCATATATGACATGTGGTTGCAGCATCGTATTCAGTTTTATCATCTTTCGTGAATATTATATCCTCGGAAAATTTAAACCTATTGTAAATATCCTTAGTGGTTTGTTCAACAGAGTTTGCAAGTAATTACGCGACATCATCTGTTTGATTCTTAGCTGAATACACTACAGGCCTTTGACTATACAATGAGCCATCAGAGCATACTACGTGATAGCAAAACGCGCTCGGCGTATGCTTCTGGAACTTGTGTGTAAACGACGTCGCTGGATTTGGTTTACAAGAACTAATAGGCTCGATAAACGATTCGAAGTCTGCATATATCACAAAAGGAACCCTCATTGATTTACAGTAATGCTTAAAATACTCTGCGGTTCTCTCTGCTGACATTACTATGTTTTTGTGTGTTGTGTAATGAACAATATTCTTTGTGTCTTTGAAGACCCTCAACTGTTCGATGTCCTGTTAAGCAGCTTTTACAATAATGCATAGTGTGGTGACCTGTTTCGGTTCGATCTGCTAACAATCTGTTAAAGTTTCTTATCCAACAATAAACGGCCACCGGAAAAACTTTGCGAAACCGAAATTTCGCAAACTTAAGTACCCTTTTTCTTAAAGATTTGCTACTTTGAGACATAGTATGCGATAAAAGTCTTATCGTTGATTAATAATTGGTTATTTTCACTCAAAAAACGCGTTTTCTTCACTATGAAATTTATAAGCAAAGTTGGGGTTCCCATGGGATTTTTGCATTTTCCCATGGGATTTTCGATTTTCCCATGGTTTTTTTTCTCCCTTGGGATTTTTTTTCTCCCATAATTTGCAAATGGGAGAAAAATCCCATGGGATTTTGAACATTTTAAAAAACGTGTTTTATTTGCGTTTGCACGTATTTTAACGTTATTTAAGGACTGTATATTGGTTTCATGCCAATTATATATAAAAATATATAGTAATAAAAAAATCCCATTTTAAAATGGGAGAAAAAAATCCCATGGGATTTTTTTCTTATTTTGAGAGATTTATTCATGAAACTTTCAGAAACATCATATTTTATGAAATGATGAACAACTACGATATTTTAATGCGTTTAGTCGTGTTTTAATTTAAAAAAAAACCATGGGATTTTTTAAATCCCATGGGATTTTAAATCCCATGGGATTTTAAATCCCATGGGATTTTAAATCCCATGGGATTTTTTCTCCCATGGGATTTTTTCCAATGGGATTTTTCAGTTTCGTAAGCCGAATAAGTTTCTTAATGCGAAAAACAACAATAAAGGAAATAATAATTATAATTTTGAATAATAAATTGAATAATATAAATAACATGAATATTTTTAAAATGAGTTACAATTAAAGGTTTATGCTAGTAGAACTTATCATTTCTTGTTCGAGCAGATGGTTGAGTCCAATTGGTGAGTATGCCAGCTTAGAACCAGTATAAATGCATCGCAGACAGACAACGCTGTCATACTGTACACACCGCTGAGTAACAATCTTTATTGCATTTCATTTTGCAACAGAAAATGAACTCCGTAGTATAATTGATCTTATATATGCCCTCTGCTTTTGAAAGCGTGCAACACATTAACATAACAATAAGTCCATGCCAAAAACTATGTGCAAATTCCATTCAAAGCTATATACACATTATAAAGGTCAGATGACCCGCGTCATGCGAAAATGGGTCTTATGTCATATGCGGCAAAAGTTGGTCCATCCTAGCTTGTCAAACCGCGCAGTCTGGTCAGGTTCTACGCTGACTGATATATAAAGTCAAGCCATGATTCGTGGTCTCATATCCAAACTCGGTAGCTCCTGTGCGAAACTTTCACCGGAAACGACGGCACCGAGACGGGCGCTCGAACTTTGCGGATGCGCGTTATATGTTATATATAATAGCGCGATGTGTTTGTTCTTGCCTCAAATTAGTAAGCCCAATCAGCGTTTTATTGTGTTCTTTGCTTCTACTATTAACAAGAACTTCAACCGATACGAACATGAATTTTATTTTAATATGTTTATTTAATGCTCGGAAAACTCATTGTATATTTAGACTACTACTTATAAAACAAAGTCGGGTTTTCAACATCTGTTTTCGGCATATAAATTGTTATTCCAAACCAGATTTTACGCACTTTACTGTACAAAATACCGTTAGGGCCACCGTGGTTACTCATTAAAATCCAGAGGGCGAGAATGCGAGAACGCGAAAGTACGATGACGACAGTGCGACAATACGATGGCGACAATGCGTTCGTACGATTGCGAAAACGCGCTAGTACGATGACGACAATGCGACAGTGCGACAATACAATGGCGGCAGTGCGATAGTACGGGGGCGACAATGCGATAGTCATATCGTACTGTCGCCGTGGTATCATCGCAATGTCGCCATCGTTCTATCGCATTGTCGCCATCGTATTGTCGCACTGTCGCCATCGCATTTTCGAATTGCCGCCATCATACTATCGCGTAATCGCATTGGCACCATCGTACTATCGCACTGTCGGCTATCGCCATCGTATTGTCGCACTGTCGTCATCGTATTTTCGCACTGTCGTCATCGTATTATCGCACTATCGAACTGTAGTATTGTCGCCATCGCACTATCTCACTGTCGCCATCGTATTGTCGCACTGTCGTCATCGCACTGTCTGATTGTCGTCATCGTATTATCGCGTTCTCGCATTGTCGCCATCGTACTATCGCATTGTCGCCATCGTATTGTCACCCTGTCATCATCGTATTGTCACGTTGTCGCCATTGTACTATCGCGTTCTCGCGTTCTCGCCCTCTGGATTTTAATGTGTAACCACGATGGCACTAACGGTATTCCGTAATACTGCTAAAGCACAGTATGATTAGGTCACTCCCAATGCAGAAATCTCTATGTCTATTTTAGTAACAACACATGTCTATGGAAGGATATTTTGGTAAAAGTTACATCATTCGTGGTGAATATTTACATTCTAATTCTAATTCTTATTCTAATTTGCTTTATGACAATTCCAACATGCTTGTTGTCTATTCGTTTATACTTGATGATTGCTGCAACATTACATCATTCATGATGAATATTTACATTATGCGTGATGTTTATTCTAACATGCTTCATGACAGTTCCAACATGCTTGTTCTCTATCGGTTATACTTGATGATTGTTTCAACATGCTTGGTGACTATCCAATGTTGGTGTGTTCATTATTCCTGAAACCATTCATAATCGGTTTTGCCACTAAGCGTCATTAACAACGGCAGTTAGCAACAGGCAGTAAGCAGAATGCAAGTTACTAAATTATGACAACAGGTGGCGCGCGTTTATTTTCCGTATGTTGAATAAATTACTTTTCGGAAAAAAAAGCGAAAACATCCGAATCATTTTGACTAGTAAACTGAATAAGCTGAATTAGATCCCTTCGTTATATAATCTCCATTAAACTAAATACGTTCATTATTGCCATGCAGACCAGTAGGTTTACACAATGAATTGACTGCCGCGAATGTTTTTGAAATTTGTAAGATGCAATTGGCACTCAAGAAATTATACATGTATTTTATTCAGAACATAACGGGGCTGATGTGTTGGAATTGTGGCCTTTCCCTAGTCCAAATAATTACAGTAGACGTAATCTACCGATGTGCATTGCATATCGACCTCATATTTATAAAGTAGCCCAAACCCCCATTGCCACAGACCTGTGCGTGAAACTTTCAGATTTCTCTAGTCTGTTTATCATGCTATAATTACAATTTCTATAAACACATATTTATCATTTTATGACTATATAATATCTGTGGTATAAAGAGAAACCTGAAAGTTACAAGTACTCGTGTCTAGTACTGTACAACTATTGTACTCCTCGTTGAGAAAACAACTACTTCATCTACATGTATTAAAATATCATAAAACATAATTGTCAATCAAGTTGGAAAAAACCAATAAATAAATGTCATATAAACAGGTTTGTCATGAACGTTGACGTCGCTCTTGGTTACCAGAAAAATTCCAACGCACGGATTTCAACCGTCATTGTTTACAATCAATTAAGTGCATAAGTACTTGAATTTGTAAAGTGTTTTTTAAAAGTGTCCAGCTACAGGTGGTTAGCGTGTGGCTATAATACTAATTAGTAAAAACATATTTTGGAATGATAGGTAATCATATTATAACGAAAAATCAACTTTTCTTAAAAAAAATAAGTTAAATATATATTCAACAAGGTATCCAACTCGAAATCATCCGAAAACGGGATGCATCGTTTTAAACAGCCATTACTTCATCAATTTTGCAGCGATTTGGGGTTAACTTTTAAGAAATAACACGATACACAACTCGCGTGACCCAGCTGTGATCGATCAGACAGTATTCATGACTGAAATCTTCACGGGGAAAAGGGCATTTTCCCTGCAAAGTTCACGAACCTCGATACCATAATTCAATAAAACGTATGAAAAAAAAACATTCTTACCGTGCTTGCCGTAGAATTATGCATCAAAACTAACTGTCCAGCGCATTTTCAAACCTTTGTTTACATACATTTCAACCAACTGACATTTTAAACACAAGAGTGATTTCATTGCTCCAATGCGGAGTTGTGTCTTTACAACTGGAGATTTCATTCATAAATACGGTCTGATCGATCACAACTGGGTCAAGCGAAGTATGTATAGCTTTATTTCTTAAAATTTGACCCAGCATGTGTAGAAATATAACAATATATATATACATTTCCTAAAAGGAAATTCATTTCTGCGTTGAATAAGACCGGGTCATGAAAATCGCTGCAAAATTAATTTAGTAATGGCTGCTCAAAACGATGCACCCCGTTTTCGGATGATTTCGAGTTGGATACCTTGTTATATATAAAACGATAGTGATTTTTGTTATAGAAAATTTGATTTTTCGTTTTAATATGATTATTTATCATTCAAAAAGATGTTTTCACTAATTATTATCATAGCCACACGCTAACCACCTGTGTGTCCAGCACGTGTGCCGGGAGAACAGGGCTTAATGTATTTTTTTGTTAAGCTCTATAATATTTATATCCAATCTGTATGAAAAAATGTCGGTGAACATTATTCCGGTGTTAATTTTTGAAAATATTGAGGCATTCGTTAATTATGGATCTAAAACGGAACATTAATCCGCAAAAAAAACACCGGGCATATTGCATATTAGATCGGACACATGAAATTATTTCGAAAGAAAGCAATAAGAGTTTCAATTCTACATGAGTAAGTCTCGTTGTGCACGATTACGCTCTTACTGCTCGTATATATTTGACTCTTGGCAAATATCTAGTGTTTTATTTTGCTTAATCTAAATTGTGTCATGCATCTATATGTACTTAAAGCAGCATGACCAACAGCTCTTTCATATGTGAAATAGATTGACACGAAATACCTACCCATCTATAATAAAGTTTATATGTGCACTTCAATATTATAGTTTTATAGCATTTTATGTGGTGCAATATAAAAGTACTCTAGTAAATTTGAAATTATGTAATCGATTTCCTCTCAACATACATGCAAAGTTCCAGATAACTTTTTCAGCAAAATCTTGGTTTACACTCTATAATAATCCAGCCTTAAAGTCTATTATTAATTTTTTTTTCAGGTAAATATAATTTTTGGCACATCCGCATTTAGGTTTATAGTCTAAGAAGAGCTCATGACAATTGCCGGGTTACAACAGACTTTTTGCGATAAAAGGACCAGATAATGGAAAACGTTCGGCTTTTCGACTGTTGTAAAGATGGTCTGTTATTCATAATAACGTTAAAGTGCTGTTGATTGCATAATTGTAATGAGGGCCTAGACGAGTGGGAACTCATTGATAAAATGTTTACATTATATGCATTGATATTAAGTTTTACGAATGATCACACATTTTGAATTCTTATTTTATTTTTCCAATGTGTAACCGTACGCACAGAATTTAAGTCTACTTTTTTACTAAATTTAATTCAATTTTTTACGACTTTAAGCGTCTTATCTGGAGCTCTGCATACATGCATTAGTAGCATATATTGAAATATATCCATAGACTTTCTTTGGTTATTGAAGGTAAATTACTGTACAAAAATTATGGTTAGTCATTAACCAAAAAAAAGTTAAGTCTACAAACACGCGGTTAATTTCGGTTCAGTAGCAAATATCTTACAAAGGTGCGCAACTTCTCCTATAACATAAAATTTCCGTTATACGCCGTAAATTTCCGTAGTCCTCCGTAGCATTTCGGAATGACTGTCAATTGACATCATTGTGTCATGCATGATAGTATGTTGCTTTGTGCTTGGGTGAAACTCACATCTTACCATCGCGTTAAGTTATTAAACGCATTAATATTTGATTCCATTATGCACTGCGCCTATTGCACAAGTCTCTCTGCACAAACTAACATACACATATGCAGCATGCAATTAACGAACAAAAATGTTGCATCTGTACACATGCATGATACCATTAAGCAGAATGTAAATAGACATTGGACATCAGGCAAGATGTAAGTGTCATCAAGCATGAAAAGGTGTCTACATACTAATTGAAAGTACCATCAAGAATCATGACACAGTCACAAAGAAAGATGTAATTTTTACCTAAATACCCTTCCATATTTGTCGGCACTGTGTGTTTGCTTAATTTCACTGAAGAACGTCTACTGGTAAATCTTACAAAAAAAGTGATAAATAAGACTGAGTAGCAATTTTTTCGGCGTTGCTGTTTAACGTCAAATTTGGCCTTTCAACGAACTTCTTAAAAGCCCATTGAATTTTAATGAAGAAGTTTCCCGCTTGTAGGTCCGAATGAATTAAATCAAATTTTGCAATTGGCAATTTGATAGAAATCCCCATAAAACATTGCACATAGCTTTCTGAAATAAACAGGCCACATTGAACGCATTCACGATATCCAACAGCTCTCTTTGCAAAGACCTATCTAGTGTTTCTTGGCCGTGTAAGATCTATAATTAGAACATCGTCACCTAAACATCTACTAATAGAAGAGCATATTTTGGGGAAACAAATTCAAGAAGAGTATAAAACGTCCACGATCAATAATGTGTAGTTTGTTAAAGATATCACGGCAGTAAAAACATAGCCCTTTAAAGAGACCACAATCTGGTACATTTGGTCAATTGTTGCGTCCGTGGCGGACAATACATTTTAAAAAAGAAAGCTTACAAAAAAGCAAACACAAAGTTCTTCGTAAGCTTGTTTTAATCTTAAAAACACATAATCGACAGTCATTCCAGTCAAATACAATACTAACAGTCAGCACTCTAGATATCAAAATTGCGGATATAAATATTTAATTCAGGGATATCAAGTGTATCAAGTTCGAATTCCGGAAAAAATAGCCGGTAGTCTGGGGCATTAGGTCCCTTACAGGGATAAAAGGTAAATCCCCGCCCGAGCCGTAGCTAATTGATTTATTGTAGTCTTTCTAGTTGCAATTTCTGGTGAGTACAATGCGGAATATTACGGATATTTGCAACATGTCGAAGATTTTCGGAAAGTAGCGAAGAAGTTTTCGTCAGTTAATATTCATGTCCGTGCCGGCCGCTAACTTATCAGAATCAATAAAAAAGAACCAGGAAAAATCGGTACCGATCGCAAATTTCCGGAATTCCGATAAAGCTTCAACATTATTTGTTCTCAAATGATCGCGTACTCGAACGAATCTGTCCCTACGCCTCCAACTCCCTTTAAATCTCATCGGACGTACATTGATCTCAAAATCTATCCTTGACGACTCAAATCATATTTCCTGAATAGTTTGGCCTATTGACGTCCCTGTTATTATAACAATGGTCTTTTGGATAAACAACGCTAAGTTGTTGCAATATAATAACCGTTTAAAGGGGCCTTTTCACAGATTTTGGCATTTTTTAACTTATTCATTAAATGCTTTATATCGATAAATGTAAACATTGGATCGTAAAAGCTCCAGTAAAAAATCAAGAATAAAATTTAAAAAAGGAAAAGAACATTGCCCGGACCAGGTTTCGAACCAGTGACCCCTGCAGTCCTGCCAGAGTCCTGAAGTAAAAACGCTTTAGCCTACTGAGCTATTCCGCCGTGTACATATATGACGTATTTTATACGTTATATAAGCAATCTTCGTAGTTTCACAAAATTTAACGACAAAAACAGAACTCTCCAAATTATTCAATCGTTTCGCGTTGCAACGCTTTATAATTTTTAGGTTTTAAAAATCGTCAAAAGATGCATATAATGGCTATATTAGACCATGGTAAATGTTCAGTATTACTGTTTCCTCACAAATATCATAACTATAACGAAAATTTGCGAATCTGAATAAAATGATTAAGTCATATTCGAGATTTCAGCGATTGCCAATACAATATTTTGCTTTTGTTTCTCATAAGCATATGGTGCTTGGTATCTGCTATTGACTCCTATGTAGATTGCAAATATTACATAACCCTTACAGCGGCCGAGCGCAGATATCTGCACTTGGCCGCTAAAAAGAAAAATCTTTGCGCATTAATTTAATTCAAATCTCATTATCACAATCAAAATCATCATCATCGTCGTCGTCGTCACTACTACCACCACCACCACCATCATCATCATCTTCTTCTTCCTCCTCCTCCTCATCATCATCATTAACAACAACAGCAACACCAACTTAACATCATCATCAAACAACAATAAACATCGGTAGCATACAATGTGCTTCATCAACCATACATAATTATATGCGTTAAAACACCATAATAGAACAGCATGAATGAAGCTGTCTATTACTCTTTTATATTTCCTATACCAATATTTTTTTTTCGTTAATTGAAGGACTAGTTGAAATCTTCTATAAAAGCCCCCCCCCCCAAATAAAAAAAAATAATAATAACCCTAGCAAACAACAATAAACATAGGTTAGTTAGTATACACTGTGCTTTAGCAACCATGCATAATGAATGTCTATGACTTCGGACCGTTGTGATCAAATTTAAAAAAGCAAGATGGTATGTATGCGGCACACAACACATAGATAATTATAGTTTTATACCTTAAACGTAGTTCATCAAAATAAAGATAAGTTATTATCTATGTAATACTTAAATTAGGTTTATAACGTATGCATATTTGTCTAAAACTTGTGAAATGTGATTCGTAAGCCGACGACAACATTATCATTCGGACCCTTCTCCCCACCTAACAATCGAGATTAAACACCTGTGGAGATCCCGATCTTATCAATGAATAAACCGGTTCAATGATGTCAAGTCAAATAAAACATACTATTACTATCCAAATAAATATCTATCAAAAAATGTAAATTGATATACCTACTTAACTAAAACTAAACTTAAACGATTAGCAAGAAAAATATATAAAGAAGAAGCAGGCAAAGTAGACAAATTAATTGTAACATATGTTTTCTCAGTCTCCCACTGTTGAACAATATAAATAGTATTTATCGCCACCCCAAAAGGGATCTTTATCACACGTTTGGCTCAACTAATATATATTTGTGACAGGACAAACTGTCAACAAATACCTTGTTAATGTTTTATACATAACTCCAATCAAAGGTTAACTTCCAAGGAAACTGCGGCATGTTAAAACTGTTGATTATGACAAAATGGTGTTTAGTACAAATCAGTACAATAGCGTCTGTTATGTGGCCTATACTAATCCAGTTAAATAAAACTTTAATAGCAGAAAAGTTTAGATTCTTTACACCTTTAAGAAAATATATATAACAGTTCTTTCCTGTTTTAACAAAATGATACATTTAAAAATAAATTATGAAGCATCGCTAGCAATAGTAGAAAGAGAAGTAGAAGGAGAATTATTATCATTAGTAGCAGTAGCAGCAGCAGCAGCAGTAGCAGCAGCAGCAGCAGCAGCAGCAGCAGTAGCAGTAGCAGAATCAGTAGCAGTAGCAGTAGCAGTAGCACTAGCACTAGCAGTAGCAGTAGAAGTAGCAGTAGAAGTAGCAGTAGAAGTAGCAGTAGCAGTAGCCGTATCAGTAGCCGTATCAGTAGCAGTAACAGTAGCAGTAGCAACAGCAGCAGAAGCAGCAGCAGCAGCAGCAGCAGTAGCAGTAGCACTATCAGTAGCAGCAGCAGCGGCAGTGGCAGTGGCAGTGGCAGTAGCAGTAGCACTATCAGTAGCAGCAGCAGCAGCAG